>NW_026558450.1:0-300000 GCF_026930045.1 Uloborus diversus | reverse complement strand
GAAGAAGAAATTTCAAATTAGAAACTAAAAGTATACATTGAAGATTTTCGTTCAGGCTGGGACTCGAACCCAGGGCCACTCGCTTGGAAGCCTATCACTCTAGCCATTAGTCTATGGGAGCTCTGTCGGTGGGAGTTTTAAATATAATAAAAACAAAAAATGCACCTTGGTAATTGTTTATTTAAACACTTTGAAATCTTCGTGTCGAAAAATTAAACTGACTCAGAATTTTCTTCCCTACATAAATAATCAATAATTGCAAAGGAAAGAAATTGAAAAAAAAAAGAATTTTCAAATTAGAAAAGAAATATATACATTGAAGATATTCGCTCCGGCTGGGACTCGAACCCAGGCCACTCGCTTGGAAGACCACCGGTCCAGCCATTAGGCTATCGGAGTTCTGTCGAGCGGAGTCTTACTGCCTGACTGATACTGCCTGACTGACAGACTGACTCACTGACTGACTGATACTGACTGACTGACTCACTGACTGACCGAGACTGACTGACTAACTGCCTGACTGACTGAGACTGGACTGACTGACTGACTGACTGACTGACTGACTAACTGACTGACTGAGACTGACTGACTGACTGCTTGACTCTCTGACTGGCTATTTCACTGACTGACTGAATGACTAAATGACTGACTGACACTGACTGACTGACTGCTTGACTACCTGACTGACTGCTTGACTGACTAACTGACTGGACAGGACTGACCGACTGACTGACTGACAGACTGACTGAATAAGGATGACTGACAGACTGACTGAATAAGGCTGACTGACAGACTGACAGACAGACTGACTGAATAAGGCTGACCGACTGACTGACTGCCTGACTGACTGACTGAATGACTGACTGACTGACTGACCGAGACTGACTGACTGACTGACTGAGACTGGACTAGACTGACTGACTGACTGACTGACTGAGACTGACTGACTGCTTTAGTGACTAACTGACTGCACAGGACTGACCGACTGACTGACTGACTGACTGCCTGACTGACTGACTGACTGAATGACTGACTGACTGAGACTAAATGACTGACTGCTTGACTGACTGGCTGAAGGACTAACTGACTGACTGAGTGACTGACTGACTGGAGTGACTGACTGAGACTGAATGACTGAGTGCTTGACTGATTGACTGTCAGACTGACTGACTGACTTCGCAAAAGGGAAAAATAAAAAAAAAAGAATTATAAAATTAGAAAAAAATATTTGCATTTAAGATTTCCTTTCCGGCTGGGATTTGAACCCAGGGCGACTCTCATGGAAGCCCAACGCTCTCGCCAATATACTATCGGATCTCTGTTGATCGGTGTCTTAATTATAATAAAAACAAAAAATGCACCTTAGTAATTATTGATCTAAAATCTTTGAAATCTAAAGGTCGAATGATTAAACTGACTCAGAATTTTCTTCCGTACATAAATAATCCATATTTGCAAAAGAAAGAAATTGAAAAAAAAAGAATCTTCAAATTAGAAGAGAAATATATACATGGAAGATTTTCGTTCCGGCCAGGACTCGAACCCAGTACCACGCGCTTGGAACCCAACGGTCTAGCCATTAGGCTATCGGAGTTCTGTCGAGCGGGGTCTTACTGCCTGACTGATACTGCCTGACTGACAGACTGACTCACTGACTGACTGATACTGACTGACTGACTCACTGACTGACCGAGACTGACTGACTAACTGCCTGACTGACTGAGACTGGACTGACTGACTGACTGACTGACTAACTGACTGACTGAGACTGACTGACTGATTTTTTGACTCTCTGACTGGCTATTTCACTGACTGACTGAATGACTAAATGACTGACTGACACTGACTGACTGACTGCTTGACTACCTGACTGACTGCTTGACTGACTAACTGACTGGACAGGACTGACCGACTGACTGACTGACAGACTGACTGAATAAGGATGACTGACAGACTGACTGAATAAGGCTGACTGACTGACTGACTGACAGACTGAATGAATAAGGCTGACCGACTGACTGACTGCCTGACTGACTGACTGACTGACTGACTGACTGACCGAGACTGACTGACTGACTGACTGAGACTGGACTGGACTGTCTGACTGACTGACTGACTGAGACTGACTGACTGCTTTGATGACTAACTGACTGCACAGGACTGACCGACTGACTGACTGACTGACTGCCTGACTGACTGACTGACTGAATGACTGACTGACTGAGACTAAATGACTGACTGCTTGACTGACTGGCTGAAGGACTAACTGACTGACTGAGTGACTGACTGACTGGACTGACTGACTGAGACTGAATGACTGAGTGCTTGACTGATTGACTGTCAGACTGACTGACTGACTTCGCAGAAGGGAAAAATTAAAAAAAAAGAATTATAAAATTAGAAAAAAATATTTGCATTTAAGATTTCCTTTCGGCCGGGACTCGAACCCAGTACCACGCGCTAGGAACCCAACGGTCTAGCCATTAGGCTATCGGTGCTCTGTCGATGGAAGTCTTAAATATAATAAAAACAAAAAATGCACCTTGGTAATTATTGATTCAAACACTTTGAATTTTACAGGTCGAATAATTAAACTGACTCAGAATTTTTCTCCCTACATAAATAATCAATATTCGCAAAAGAGAAAAATTAAAAAAAAAAGAAGAAGAAATTTCAAATTAGAAACTAAAAGTATACATTGAAGATTTCCGTTCAGGCTGGGACTCGAACCCAGGGCCACTCGCTTGGAAGCCTAACACTCTAGCCATTAGTCTAGGGAGCTCTGTCGGTGGGAGTTTTAAATATAATAAAAACAAAAAATGCACCTTGGTAATTGTTTATTTAAACACTTTGAAATCTTTGTGTCGAAAAATTAAACTGACTCAGAATTTTCTTCCCTACATAAATAATCAATAATTGCAAAGGAAAGAAATTGAAAAAAAAAAGAATTTTCAAATTAGAAAAGAAATATATACATTGAAGATATTCGCTCCGGCTGGGACTCGAACCCAGGCCACTCGCTTGGAAGACCACCGGTCCAGCCATTAGGCTATCGGAGTTCTGTCGAGCGGAGTCTTACTGCCTGACTGATACTGCCTGACTGACAGACTGACTCACTGACTGACTGATACTGACTGACTGACTCACTGACTGACCGAGACTGACTGACTAACTGCCTGACTGACTGAGACTGGACTGACTGACTGACTGACTGACTGACTGACTAACTGACTGACTGAGACTGACTGACTGACTGCTTGACTCTCTGACTGGCTATTTCACTGACTGACTGAATGACTAAATGACTGACTGACACTGACTGACTGACTGCTTGACTACCTGACTGACTGCTTGACTGACTAACTGACTGGACAGGACTGACCGACTGACTGACTGACAGACTGACTGAATAAGGATGACTGACAGACTGACTGAATAAGGCTGACTGACAGACTGACAGACAGACTGACTGAATAAGGCTGACCGACTAACTGACTGCCTGACTGACTGACTGAATGACTGACTGACTGACTGACCGAGACTGACTGATTGACTGAGACTGGACTAGACTGACTGACTGACTGACTGACTGAGACTGACTGACTGCTTTAGTGACTAACTGACTGCACAGGACTGACCGACTGACTGACTGACTGACTGCCTGACTGACTGACTGACTGAATGACTGACTGACTGAGACTAAATGACTGACTGCTTGACTGACTGGCTGAAGTACTAACTGACTGACTGAGTGACTGACTGACTGGACTGACTGACTGAGACTGAATGACTGAGTGCTTGACTGATTGACTGTCAGACTGACTGACTGACTTCGCAAAAGGGAAAAATAAAAAAAAAAGAATTATAAAATTAGAAAAAAATATTTGCATTTAAGATTTCCTTTCCGGCCGGGACTCGAACCCAGTACCACGCGCTAGGAACCCAACGGTCTAGCCATTAGGCTATCGGAGCTCTGTCGATGGAAGTCTTAAATATAATAAAAACAAAAAATGCACGTTGGTAATTATTGATTCAAACACTTTGAAATTTACAGGTCGAATAATTAAACTGACTCAGAATTTTTCTCCCTACATAAATAATCAATATTCGCAAAAGAGAAAAATTAAAAAAAAAAGAAGAAGAAATTTCAAATTAGAAACTAAAAGTATACATTGAAGATTTTCGTTCAGGCTGGGACACGAACCCAGGGCCACTCGCTTGGAAGCCTAACACTCTAGCCATTAGTCTATGGGAGCTCTGTCGGTGGGAGTTTCAAATATAATAAAAACAAAAAATGCACCTTGGTAATTGTTTATTTAAACACTTTGAAATCTTCGTGTCGAAAAATTAAACTGACTCAGAATTTTCTTCCCTACATAAATAATCAATAATTGCAAAGGAAAGAAATTGAAAAAAAAAATTTTCAAATTAGAAAAGAAATATATACATTGAAGATATTCGCTCCGGCTGGGACTGGAACCCAGGCCATTCGCTTGGAAGACCAGCGGTCTAGCCATTAGGCTATCGGAGTTCTGTCGAGTGGAGTCTTACTGCCTGACTGATACTGCCTGACTGACAGACTGACTCACTGACTGACTGATACTGACTGACTGACTCACTGACTGACCGAGACTGACTGACTAACAGCCTGACTGACTGAGACTGGACTGATTGACTGTCAGACTGACTGACTGACTTCGCAAAAGGGAAAAATAAAAAAAAAAGAATTATAAAATTAGAAAAAAATATTTGCATTTAAGATTTCCTTTCCGGCCGGGACTCGAACCCAGTACCACGCGCTAGGAACCCAACGGTCTAGCCATTAGGCTATCGGAGCTCTGTCGGTGGAAGTCTTAAATATAATAAAAACAAAAAATGCACCTTGGTAATTATTGATTCAAACACTTTGAAATTTACAGGTCGAATAATTAAACTGACTCAGAATTTTTCTCCCTACATAAATAATCAATATTCGCAAAAGAGAAAAATTAAAAAAAAAGAAGAAGAAATTTCAAATTAGAAACTAAAAGTATACATTGAAGATTTTCGTTCAGGCTGGGACTCGAACCCAGGGCCACTCGCTTGGAAGCCTAACACTCTAGCCATTAGTCTATGGGAGCTCTGTCGGTGGGAGTTTTAAATATAATAAAAACAAAAAATGCACCTTGGTAATTGTTTATTTAAACACTTTGAAATCTTCGTGTCGCAAAATTAAACTGACTCAGAATTTTCTTCCCTACATAAATAATCAATAATTGCAAAGGAAAGAAATTGAAAAAAAAAAGAATTTTCAAATTAGAAAAGAAATATATACATTGAAGATATTCGCTCCGGCTGGGACTCGAACCCAGGCCACTCGCTTGGAAGACCAGCGGTCTAGCCATTAGGTTATCGGAGTTCTGTCGAGCGGAGTCTTACTGCCTGACTGATACTGCCTGACTGACAGACTGACTCACTGACTGACTGATACTGACTGACTGACTCACTGACTGACCGAGACTGACTGACTAACTGCCTGACTGACTGAGACTGGACTGACTAACTGACTGACTGAGACTGACTGCTTGACTCTCTGACTGGCTATTTCACTGACTGACTGAATGACTAAATGACTGACTGACACTGACTGACTGACTGCTTGACTACCTGACTGACTGCTTGACTGACTAACTGACTGGACAGGACTGACCGACTGACTGACTGACTGAATAAGGCTGACTGACTGACTGACTGACTGACAGACTGACTGAATAAGGCTGACCGACTGACTGACTGCCTGACTGACTGACTGACTGAATGACTGACTGACTGACTGACCGAGACTGACTGACTGACTGACTGAGACTGGACTGGACTGACTGACTGACTGACTGACTGAGACTGACTGACTGCTTTAGTGACTAACTGACTGCACAGGACTGACCGACTGACTGACTGACTGACTGACTGACTGACTGACTGACTGACTGAATGACTGACTGACTGAGACTAAATGACTGACTGCTTGACTGACTGGCTGAAGGACTAACTGACTGACTGAGTGACTGACTGACTGGACTGACTGACTGAGACTGAATGACTGAGTGCTTGACTGATTGACTGTCAGACTGACTGACTGACTTCGCAAAAGGGAAAAATAAAAAAAAAAATTATAAAATTAGAAAAAAATATTTGCATTTAAGATTTCCTTTCCGGCTGGGATTTGAACCCAGGGCGACACTCATGGAAGCCCAACGCTCTCGCCAATATACTATCGGATCTCTGTTGATCGGTGTCTTAATTATAATAAAAACAAAAATGCACCTTAGTAATTATTGATCTAAAAACTTTGAAATCTAAAGGTCGAATGATTAAACTGACTCAGAATTTTCTTCCGTACATAAATAATCCATATTTGCAAAAGAAAGAAATTGAAAAAAAAAAGAATCTTCAAATTAGAAGAGAAATAAATACATGGAAGATTTTCGTTCCGGCCAGGACTCGAACCCAGTACCACGCGCTTGGAACCCAACGGTGTAGCCATTAGGCTATCGGAGTTCTGTCGAGCGGGGTCTTACTGCCTGACTGATACTGCCTGACTGACAGACTGACTCACTGACTGACTGATACTGACTGACTGACTCACTGACTGACCGAGACTGACTGACTAACTGCCTGACTGACTGAGACTGGACTGACTGACTGACTGACTGACTAACTGACTGACTGAGACTGATTTTTTGACTCTCTGACTGGCTATTTCACTGACTGACTGAATGACTAAATGACTGACTGACACTGACTGACTGACTGCTTGACTACCTGACTGACTGCTTGACTGACTAACTGACTGGACAGGACTGACCGACTGACTGACTGACAGACTGACTGAATAAGGATGACTGACAGACTGACTGAATAAGGCTGACTGACTGACTGACTGACAGACTGACTGAATAAGGCTGACCGACTGACTGACTGCCTGACTGACTGACTGACTGACTGACTGACTGACCGAGACTGACTGACTGACTGACTGAGACTGGACTGGACTGTCTGACTGACTGACTGACTGAGACTGACTGACTGCTTTGATGACTAACTGACTGCACAGGACTGACCGACTGACTGACTGACTGACTGCCTGACTGACTGACTGACTGAATGACTGACTGACTGAGACTAAATGACTGACTGCTTGACTGACTGGCTGAAGGACTAACTGACTGACTGAGTGACTGACTGACTGGACTGACTGACTGAGACTGAATGACTGAGTGCTTGACTGATTGACTGTCAGACTGACTGACTGACTTCGCAGAAGGGAAAAATAAAAAAAAAAGAATTATAAAATTAGAAAAAAATATTTGCATTTAAGATTTCCTTTCCGGCCGGGACTCGAACCCAGTACCACGCGCTAGGAACCCAACGGTCTAGCCATTAGGCTATCGGTGCTCTGTCGATGGAAGTCTTAAATATAATAAAAACAAAAAATGCACCTTGGTAATTATTGATTCAAACACTTTGAAATTTACAGGTCGAATAATTAAACTGACTCAGAATTTTTCTCCCTACATAAATAATCAATATTCGCAAAACAGAAAAATTAAAAAAAAAAGAAGAAGAAATTTCAAATTAGAAACTAAAAGTATACATTGAAGATTTTCGTTCAGGCTGGGACTCGAACCCAGGGCCACTCGCTTGGAAGCCTAACACTCTAGCCATTAGTCTATGGGAGCTCTGTCGGTGGGAGTTTTAAATATAATAAAAACAAAAAATGCACCTTGGTAATTGTTTATTTAAACACTTTGAAATCTTCGTGTCGAAAAATTAAACTGACTCAGAATTTTCTTCCCTACATAAATAATCAATAATTGCAAAGGAAAGAAATTGAAAAAAAAAAGAATTTTCAAATTAGAAAAGAAATATATACATTGAAGATATTCGCTCCGGCTGGGACTCGAACCCAGGCCACTCGCTTGGAAGACCACCGGTCCAGCCATTAGGCTATCGGAGTTCTGTCGAGCGGAGTCTTACTGCCTGACTGATACAGCCTGACTGACAGACTGACTCACTGACTGACTGATACTGACTGACTGACTCACTGACTGACCGAGACTGACTGACTAACTGCCTGACTGACTGAGACTGGACTGACTGACTGACTGACTGACTGACTGACTGACTAACTGACTGACTGAGACTGACTGACTGACTGCTTGACTCTCTGACTGGCTATTTCACTGACTGACTGAATGACTAAATGACTGACTGACACTGACTGACTGACTGCTTGACTACCTGACTGACTGCTTGACTGACTAACTGACTGGACAGGACTGACCGACTGACTGACTGACAGACTGACTGAATAAGGATGACTGACAGACTGACTGAATAAGGCTGACTGACTGACTGACTGACAGACAGACTGACTGAATAAGGCTGACCGACTGACTTACTGCCTGACTGACTGACTGAATGACTGACTGACTGACTGACCGAGACTGACTGACTGACTGACTGAGACTGGACTAGACTGACTGACTGACTGAGACTGGACTAGACTGACTGACTGACTGACTGACTGAGACTGACTGACTGCTTTAGTGACTAACTGACTGCACAGGACTGACCGACTGACTGACTGACTGACTGCCTGACTGACTGACTGACTGAATGACTGACTGACTGAGACTAAATGACTGACTGCTTGACTGACTGGCTGAAGGACTAACTGACTGACTGAGTGACTGACTGACTGGACTGACTGACTGAGACTGAATGACTGAGTGCTTGACTGATTGACTGTCAGACTGACTGACTGACTTCGCAAAAGGGAAAAATAAAAAAAAAAGAATTATAAAATTAGAAAAAAATATTTGCATTTAAGATTTCCTTTCCGGCCGGGACTCGAACCCAGTACCACGCGCTAGGAACCCAACGGTCTAGCCATTAGGCTATCGGAGCTCTGTCGATGGAAGTCTTAAATATAATAAAAACAAAAAATGCACCTTGGTAATTATTGATTCAAACACTTTGAAATTTACAGGTCGAATAATTAAACTGACTCAGAATTTTTCTCCCTACATAAATAATCAATATTCGCAAAAGAGAAAAATTAAAAAAAAAGAAGAAGAAATTTCAAATTAGAAACTAAAAGTATACATTGAAGATTTTCGTTCAGGCTGGGACTCGAACCCAGGGCCACTCGCTTGGAAGCCTATCACTCTAGCCATTAGTCTATGGGAGCTCTGTCGGTGGGAGTTTTAAATATAATAAAAACAAAAAATGCACCTTGGTAATTGTTTATTAAACACTTTGAAATCTTCGTGTCGAAAAATAAAACTGACTCAGAATTTTCTTCCCTACATAAATAATCAATAATTGCAAAGGAAAGAAATTGAAAAAAAAAAAGAATTTTCAAATTAGAAAAGAAATATATACATTGAAGATATTCGCTCCGGCTTGGACTCGAACCCAGGCCACTCGCTTGGAAGACCAGCGGTCTAGCCATTAGGCTATCGGAGTTCTGTCGAGCGGAGTCTTACTGCGTGACTGATACTGACTGACTGACTCACTGACTGACCGAGACTGACTGACTAACTGCCTGACTGACTGAGACTGGACTGACTGACTGACTGACTGACTGACTGACTAACTGACTGACTGAGACTGACTGACTGACTGCTTGACTCTCTGACTGGCTATTTCACTGACTGACTGAATGACTAAATGACTGACTGACACTGACTGACTGACTGCTTGACTACCTGACTGACTGCTTGACTGACTACCTGACTGGACAGGACTGACCGACTGACTGACTGACAGACTGACTGAATAAGGATGACTGACAGACTGACTGAATAAGGCTGACTGACTGACTGACTGACAGACTGACTGAATAAGGCTGACCGACTGACTGACTGCCTGACTGACTGACTGACTGAATGACTGACTGACTGACTGACCGAGACTGACTGACTGACTGACTGAGACTGGACTGGACTGACTGACTGACTGAGACTGACTGACTGCTTTAGTGACTAACTGACTGCACAGGACTGACCGACTGACTGACTGACTGACTGCCTGACTGACTGACTGACTGAATGACTGACTGACTGAGACTAAATGACTGACTGCTTGACTGACTGGCTGAAGGACTAACTGACTGACTGAGTGACTGACTGACTGGACTGACTGACTGAGACTGAATGACTGAGTGCTTGACTGATTGACTGTCAGACTGACTGACTGACTTCGCAAAAGGGAAAAATAAAAAAAAAAAGAATTATAAAATTAGAAAAAAAATATTTGCATTTAAGATTTCCTTTCCGGCCGGGACTCGAACCCAGTACCACGCGCTAGGAACCCAACGGTCTAGCCATTAGGCTATCGGAGCTCTGTCGATGGAAGTCTTAAATATAATAAAAACAAAAAATGCACCTTGGTAATTATTGATTCAAACACTTTGAAATTTACAGGTCGAATAATTAAACTGACTCAGAATTTTTCTCCCTACATAAATAATCAATATTCGCAAAAGAGAAAAATTAAAAAAAAAGAAGAAGAAATTTCAAATTAGAAACTAAAAGTATACTTTGAAGATTTTCGTTCAGGTTGGGCCTCGAACCCAGGGCCACTCGCTTGGAAGCCTAACACTCTAGCCATTAGTCTATGGGAGCTCTGTCGGTGGGAGTTTTAAATATAATAAAAACAAAAAATGCACCTTGGGAATTGTTTATTTAAACACTTTGAAATCTTTGTGTCGAAAAATTAAACTGACTCAGAATTTTCTTCCCTACATAAATATTCAATAATTGCAAAGGAAAGAAATTGAAAAAAAAAAGAATTTTCAAATTAGAAAAGAAATATATACATTGAAGATATTCGCTCCGGCTGGGACTCGAACCCAGGCCACTCGCTTGGAAGACCAGCGGTCTAGCCATTAGGTTATCGGAGTTCTGTCGAGCGGAGTCTTACTGCCTGACTGATACTGCCTGACTGACAGACTGACTCACTGACTGACTGATACTGACTGACTGACTCACTGACTGACCGAGACTGACTGACTAACTGCCTGACTGACTGAGACTGGACTGACTAACTGACTGACTGAGACTGACTGCTTGACTCTCTGACTGGCTATTTCACTGACTGACTGAATGACTAAATGACTGACTGACACTGACTGACTGACTGCTTGACTACCTGACTGACTGCTTGACTGACTAACTGACTGGACAGGACTGACCGACTGACTGACTGACAGACTGACTGAATAAGGATGACTGACAGACTGACTGAATAAGGCTGACTGACTGACTGACTGACTGACAGACTGACTGAATAAGGCTGACCGACTGACTGACTGCCTGACTGACTGACTGACTGAATGACTGACTGACTGACTGACCGAGACTGACTGACTGACTGACTGAGACTGGACTGGACTGACTGACTGACTGAGACTGACTGACTGCTTTTGTGACTAACTGACTGCACAGGACTGACCGACTGACTGACTGACTGACTGACTGACTGACTGAATGACTGACTGACTGAGACTAAATGACTGACTGCTTGACTGACTGGCTGAAGGACTAACTGACTGACTGAGTGACTGACTGACTGGACTGACTGACTGAGACTGAATGACTGAGTGCTTGACTGATTGACTGTCAGACTGACTGACTGACTTCGCAAAAGGGAAAAATAAAAAAAAAGAATTATAAAATTAGAAAAAAATATTTGCATTTAAGATTTCCTTTCCGGCTGGGATTTGAACCCAGGGCGACACTCATGGAAGCCCAACGCTCTCGCCAATATACTATCGGATCTCTGTTGATCGGTGTCTTAATTATAATAAAAACAAAAAATGCACCTTAGTAATTATTGATCTAAAATCTTTGAAATCTAAAGGTCGAATGATTAAACTGATTCAGAATTTTCTTCCGTACATAAATAATCCATATTTGCAAAAGAAAGAAATTTAAAAAAAAAGAATCTTCAAATTAGAAGAGAAATATATACATGGAAGATTTTCGTTCCGGCCAGGACTCGAACCCAGTACCACGCGCTTGGAACCCAACGGTCTAGCCATTAGGCTATCGGAGTTCTGTCGAGCGGGGTCTTACTGCCTGACTGATACTGCCTGACTGACAGACTGACTCACTGACTGACTGATACTGACTGACTGACTCACTGACTGACCGAGACTGACTGACTAACTGCCTGACTGACTGAGACTGGACTGACTGACTGACTGACTGACTAACTGACTGACTGAGACTGACTGACTGATTTTTTGACTCTCTGACTGGCTATTTCACTGACTGACTGAATGACTAAATGACTGACTGACACTGACTGACTGACTGCTTGACTACCTGACTGACTGCTTGACTGACTAACTGACTGGACAGGACTGACCGACTGACTGACTGACAGACTGACTGAATAAGGATGACTGACAGACTGACTGAATAAGGCTGACCGACTGACTGACTGACAGACTGACTGAATAAGGCTGACCGACTGACTGACTGCCTGACTGACTGACTGACTGACTGACTGACTGACCGAGACTGACTGACTGACTGACTGAGACTGGACTGGACTGTCTGACTGACTGACTGACTGAGACTGACTGACTGCTTTAGTGACTAACTGACTGCACAGGACTGAACGACTGACTGACTGACTGACTGCCTGACTGACTGACTGACTGAATGACTGACTGACTGAGACTAAATGACTGACTGCTTGACTGACTGGCTGAAGGACTAACTGACTGACTGAGTGACTGACTGACTGGACTGACTGACTGAGACTGAATGACTGAGTGCTTGACTGATTGACTGTCAGACTGACTGACTGACTTCGCAAAAGGGAAAAATAAAAAAAAAGAATTATAAAATTAGAAAAAAATATTTGCATTTAAGATTTCCTTTCCGGCCGGGACTCGAACCCAGTACCACGCGCTAGGAACCCAACGGTCTAGCCATTAGGCTATCGGAGCTCTGTCGATGGAAGTCTTAAATATAATAAAAACAAAAAATGCACCTTGGTAATTATTGATTCAAACACTTTGAAATTTACAGGTCGAATAATTAAACTGACTCAGAATTTTTCTCCCTACATAAATAATCAATATTCGCAAAAGAGAAAAATTAAAAAAAAAGAAGAAGAAATTTCAAATTAGAAACTAAAAGTGTACATTGAAGATTTTCGTTCAGGCTGGGACTCGAACCCAGGGCCACTCGCTTGGAAGCCTAACACTCTAGCCATTAGTCTATGGGAGCTCTGTCGGTGGGAGTTTTAAATATAATAAAAACAAAAAATGCACCTTGGTAATTGTTTATTTAAACACTTTGAAATCTTCGTGTCGAAAAATTAAACTGACTCAGAATTTTCTTCCCTATATAAATAATCAATAATTGCAAAGGAAAGAAATTGAAAAAAAAAAAAGAATTTTCAAATTAGAAAAGAAATATATACATTGAAGTTATTCGCTCCGGCTTGGACTCGAACCCAGGCCACTCGCTTGGAAGACCAGCGGTCTAGCCATTAGGCTGTCGGAGTTCTGTCGAGCGGAGTCTTACTGCCTGACTGATACTGCCTGACTGACAGACTGACTCACTGACTGACTGATACTGACTGACTGACTCACTGACTGACCGAGACTGACTGACTAACTGCCTGACTGACTGAGACTGGACTGACTGACTGACTGACTGACTAACTGACTGACTGAGACTGACTGACTGACTGCTTGACTCTCTGACTGGCTATTTCACTGACTGACTGAATGACTAAATGACTGACTGACACTGACTGACTGACTGCTTGACTACCTGACTGACTGCTTGACTGACTAACTGACTGGACAGGACTGACCGACTGACTGACTGACAGACTGACTGAATAAGGATGACTGACAGACTGACTGAATAAGGATGACTGACAGACTGACTGAATAAGGCTGACTGACTGACTGACTGACAGACTGACTGAATAAGGCTGACCGACTGACTGACTGCCTGACTGACTGACTGACTGAATGACTGACTGACTGACTGACCGAGACTGACTGACTGACTGACTGAGACTGGACTGGACTGACTGACTGACTGACTGACTGAGACTGACTGACTGCTTTAGTGACTCACTGACTGCACAGGACTGACCGACTGACTGACTGACTCACTGCCTGACTGACTGACTGAGACTAAATGACTGACTGCTTGACTGACTGGCTGAAGGACTAACTGACTGACTGAGTGACTGACTGACTGGACTGACTGACTGAGACTGAATGACTGAGTGCTTGACTGATTGACTGTCAGACTGACTGACTGACTTCGCAAAAGGGAAAAATAAAAAAAAAGAATTATAAAATTAGAAAAAAATATTTGCATTTAAGATTTCCTTTCCGGCCGGGACTCGAACCCAGTACCACGCGCTAGGAGCCCAACGGTCTAGCCATTAGGCTATCGGAGCTCTGTCGGTGGGAGTTTTAAATATAATAAAAACAAAAAATGCACCTTGGTAATTGTTTATTTAAACACTTTGAAATCTTCGTGTCGAAAAATTAAACTGACTCAGAATTTTCTTCCCTACATAAATAATCAATAATTGCAAAGGAAAGAAATTGAAAAAAAAAAGAATTTTCAAATTAGAAAAGAAATATATACATTGAAGATATTCGCTCCGGCTGGGACTCGAACCCAGGCCACTCGCTTGGAAGACCAGCGGTCTAGCCATTAGGCTATCGGAGTTCTGTCGAGCGGAGTCTTACTGCCTGACTGATACTGCCTGACTGACAGACTGACTCACTGACTGACTGACTCACTGACTGACCGAGACTGACTGACTAACTGCCTGACTGACTGAGACTGGACTGACTGACTGACTGACTGACTGACTGACTAACTGACTGACTGAGACTGACTGACTGACTGCTTGACTCTCTGACTGGCTATTTCACTGACTGACTGAATGACTAAATGACTGACTGACACTGACTGACTGACTGCTTGACTACCTGACTGACTGCTTGACTGACTAACTGACTGGACAGGACTGACCGACTGACTGACTGACAGACTGACTGAATAAGGATGACTGACAGACTGACTGAAAAAGGCTGACTGACTGACAGACTGACTGAATAAGGCTGACCGACTGACTGACTGCCTGACTGACTGACTGACTGAATGACTGACTGACTGACTGACCGAGACTGACTGACTGACTGACTGAGACTGGACTGGACTGACTGACTGACTGACTGACTGAGACTGACTGACTGCTTTAGTGACTAACTGACTGCACAGGACTGACCGACTGACTGACTGACTGACTGCCTGACTGACTGACTGACTGACTGAATGACTGACTGACTGAGACTAAATGACTGACTGCTTGACTGACTGGCTGAAGGACTAACTGACTGACTGAGTGACTGACTGACTGGACTGACTGACTGAGACTGAATGACTGAGTGCTTGACTGATTGACTGTCAGACTGACTGACTGACTTCGCAAAAGGGAAAAATAAAAAAAAAAGAATTATAAAATTAGAAAAAATATTTGCATTTAAGATTTCCTTTCCGGCTGGGATTTGAACCCAGGGCGACACTCATGGAAGCCCAACGCTCTCGCCAATATACTATCGGATCTCTGTTGATCGTTGTCTTAATTATAATAAAAACAAAAAATGCACCTTAGTAATTATTGATCTAAAATCTTTGAAATCTAAAGGTCGAATGATTAAACTGACTCAGAATTTTCTTCCGTACATAAATAATCCATATTTGCAAAAGAAAGAAATTGAAAGAAAAAAGAATCTTCAAATTAGAAGAGAAATATATACATGGAAGATTTTCGTTCCGGCCGGGACTCGAACCCAGTACCACGCGCTTGGAACCCAACGGTCTAGCCATTAGGCTATCGGAGCTCTGTCGATGGAAGTCTTAAATATAATAAAAACAAAAAATGCACCTTGGTAATTATTGATTCAAACACTTTGAAATTTACAGGTCGAATAATTAAACTGACTCAGAATTTTTCTCCCTACATAAATAATCAATATTCGCAAAAGAGAAAAATTAAAAAAAAAAAGAAGAAGAAATTTCAATTTAGAAACTAAAAGTATACTTTGAAGATTTTCGTTCAGGCTGGGACTCGAACCCAGGGCCACTCGCTTGGAAGCCTAACACTCTAGCCATTAGTCTATGGGAGCTCTGTCGGTGGGAGTTTTAAATATAATAAAAACAAAAAATGCACCTTGGTAATTGTTTATTTAAACACTTTGAAATCTTCGTGTCGTAAAAGTAAACTGACTCAGAATTTTCTTCCCTACATAAATAATCAATAATTGCAAAGGAGAGAAATTGAAAAAAAAAAAGAATTTTCAAATTAGAAAAGAAATATATACATTGAAGATATTCGCTCCGGCTGGGACTCGAACCCAGGCCACTCGCTTGGAAGACCAGCGGTCTAGCCATTAGGCTATCGGAGTTCTGTCGAGCGGAGTCTTACTGCCTGACTGATACTGCCTGACTGACAGACTGACTCACTGACTGACTGATACTGACTGACTGACTCACTGACTGACCGAGACTGACTGACTAACTGCCTGACTGACTGAGACTGGACTGACTGACTGACTGACTGACTGACTGAGACTGACTGACTGACTGCTTGACTCTCTGACTGGCTATTTCACTGACTGACTGAATGACTAAATGACTGACTGACACTGACTGACTGACTGCTTGACTACCTGACTGACTGCTTGACTGACTAACTGACTGGACAGGACTGACCGACTGACTGACTGACAGACTGACTGAATAAGGATGACTGACAGACTGACTGAATAAGGCTGACTGACTGACTGACTGACAGACTGACTGAATAAGGCTGACCGACTGACTGACTGCCTGACTGACTGACTGAATGACTGACTGACTGAATGACCGAGACTGACTGACTGACTGACTGAGACTGGACTGGACTGACTGACTGACTGACTGACTGAGAACGACTGACTGCTTTAGTGACTAACTGACTGCACAGGACTGACCGACTGACTGACTGACTGACTGCCTGACTGACTGACTGACTGAATGACTGACTGACTGAGACTAAATGACTGACTGCTTGACTGACTGGCTGAAGGACTAACTGACTGACTGAGTGACTGACTGACTGGACTGACTGACTGAGACTGAATGACTGAGTGCTTGACTGATTGACTGTCAGACTGACTGACTGACTTCGCAAAAGGGAAAAATAAAAAAAAAAAGAATTATAAAATTAGAAAAAAATATTTGCATTTAAGATTTCCTTTCCGGCCGGGACTCGAACCCAGTACCACGCGCTAGGAACCCAACGGTCTAGCCATTAGGCTATCGGAGCTCTGTCGATGGAAGTCTTAAATATAATAAAAACAAAAAATGCACCTTGGTAATTATTGATTCAAACACTTTGAAATTTACAGGTCGAATAATTAAACTGACTCAGAATTTTTCTCCCTACATAAATAATCAATATTCGCAAAAGAGAAAAATTAAAAAAAAAGAAGAAGAAATTTCAAATTAGAAACTAAAAGTATACATTGAAGATTTTCGTTCAGACTGGGACTCGAACCCAGGGCCACTCGCTTGGAAGCCTAACACTCTAGCCATTAGTCTAAGGGAGCTCTGTCGGTGGGAGTTTTAAATATAATAAAAACAAAAAATGCACCTTGGTAATTGTTTATTTAAACACTTTGAAATCTTTGTGTCGAAAAATTAAACTGACTCAGAATTTTCTTCCCTACATAAATAATCAATAATTGCAAAGGAAAGAAATTAAAAAAAAAAAGAATTTTCAAATTAGAAAAGAAACATATACATTGAAGATATTCGCTCCGGCTGGGACTCGAACCCAGGCCACTCGCTTGGAAGACCAGCGGTCTAGCCATTAGGTTATCGGAGTTCTGTCGAGCGGAGTCTTACTGCCTGACTGATACTGCCTGACTGACAGACTGACTCACTGACTGACTGATACTGACTGACTGCCTCACTGACTGACCGAGACTGACTGACGGAGACAGGACTGACTGACTGACTGACTGACTGACTGACTAACTGACTGACTGAGACTGACTGACTGACTGCTTGACTCTCTGACTGGCTATTTCACTGACTGACTGAATGACTAAATGACTGACTGACACTGACTGACTGACTGCTTGACTACCTGACTGACTGCTTGACTGACTAACTGACTGGACAGGACTGACCGACTGACTGACTGACAGACTGACTGAATAAGGATGACTGACAGACTGACTGAATAAGGCTGACCGACTGACTGACTGCCTGACTGACTGACTGACTGAATGACTGACTGACTGACTGACCGAGACTGACTGACTGACTGACTGACTGACTGAGACTGACTGACTGCTTTAGTGACTAACTGACTGCACAGGACTGACCGACTGACTGACTGACTGACTGCCTGACTGACTGACTGACTGAATGACTGACTGACTGAGACTAAATGACTGACTGCTTGACTGACTGGCTGAAGGACTAACTGACTGACTGACTGACTGGACTGACTGACTGAGACTGAATGACTGAGTGCTTGACTGATTGACTGTCAGACTGACTGACTGACTTCGCAAAAGGGAAAAATAAAAAAAAAGAATTATAAAATTAGAAAAAAATATTTGCATTTAAGATTTCCTTTCCGGCCGGGACTCGAACCCAGTACCACGCGCTAGGAACCCAACGGTCTAGCCATTAGGCTATCGGAGCTCTGTCGATGGAAGTCTTAAATATAATAAAAACAAAAAATGCACCTTGGTAATTATTGATTCAAACACTTTGAAATTTACAGGTCGAATAATTAAACTGACTCAGAATTTTTCTCCCTACATAAATAATCAATATTCGCAAAAGAGAAAAATTAAAAAAAAAGAAGAAGAAATTTCAAATTAGAAACTAAAAGTGTACATTGAAGATTTTCGTTCAGGCTGGGACTCGAACCCAGGGCCACTCGCTTGGAAGCCTAACACTCTAGCCATTAGTCTATGGGAGCTCTGTCGGTGGGAGTTTTAAATATAATAAAAACAAAAAATGCACCTTGGTAATTGTTTATTTAAACACTTTGAAATCTTCGTGTCGAAAAATTAAACTGACTCAGAATTTTCTTCCCTATATAAATAATCAATAATTGCAAAGGAAAGAAATTGAAAAAAAAAAAAGAATTTTCAAATTAGAAAAGAAATATATACATTGAAGATATTCGCTCCGGCTTGGACTCGAACCCAGGCCACTCGCTTGGAAGACCAGCGGTCTAGCCATTAGGCTGTCGGAGTTCTGTCGAGCGGAGTCTTACTGCCTGACTGATACTGCCTGACTGACAGACTGACTCACTGACTGACTGATACTGACTGACTGACTCACTGACTGACCGAGACTGACTGACTAACTGCCTGACTGACTGAGACTGGACTGACTGACTGACTGACTGACTGACTGACTAACTGACTGACTGAGACTGACTGACTGACTGCTTGACTCTCTGACTGGCTATTTCACTGACTGACTGAATGACTAAATGACTGACTGACACTGACTGACTGACTGCTTGACTACCTGACTGACTGCTTGACTGACTAACTGACTGGACAGGACTGACCGACTGACTGACTGACAGACTGACTGAATAAGGATGACTGACAGACTGACTGAATAAGGATGACTGACAGACTGACTGAATAAGGCTGACTGACTGACTGACTGACAGACTGACTGAATAAGGCTGACCGACTGACTGACTGCCTGACTGACTGACTGACTGAATGACTGACTGACTGACTGACCGAGACTGACTGACTGACTGACTGAGACTGGACTGGACTGACTGACTGACTGACTGACTGAGACTGACTGACTGCTTTAGTGACTCACTGACTGCACAGGACTGACCGACTGACTGACTGACTCACTGCCTGACTGACTGACTGAGACTAAATGACTGACTGCTTGACTGACTGGCTGAAGGACTAACTGACTGACTGAGTGACTGACTGACTGGACTGACTGACTGAGACTGAATGACTGAGTGCTTGACTGATTGACTGTCAGACTGACTGACTGACTTCGCAAAAGGGAAAAATAAAAAAAAAGAATTATAAAATTAGAAAAAAATATTTGCATTTAAGATTTCCTTTCCGGCCGGGACTCGAACCCAGTACCACGCGCTAGGAGCCCAACGGTCTAGCCATTAGGCTATCGGAGCTCTGTCGGTGGGAGTTTTAAATATAATAAAAACAAAAAATGCACCTTGGTAATTGTTTATTTAAACACTTTGAAATCTTCGTGTCGAAAAATTAAACTGACTCAGAATTTTCTTCCCTACATAAATAATCAATAATTGCAAAGGAAAGAAATTGAAAAAAAAAAGAATTTTCAAATTAGAAAAGAAATATATACATTGAAGATATTCGCTCCGGCTGGGACTCGAACCCAGGCCACTCGCTTGGAAGACCAGCGGTCTAGCCATTAGGCTATCGGAGTTCTGTCGAGCGGAGTCTTACTGCCTGACTGATACTGCCTGACTGACAGACTGACTCACTGACTGACTGACTCACTGACTGACCGAGACTGACTGACTAACTGCCTGACTGACTGAGACTGGACTGACTGACTGACTGACTAACTGACTGACTGAGACTGACTGACTGACTGCTTGACTCTCTGACTGGCTATTTCACTGACTGACTGAATGACTAAATGACTGACTGACACTGACTGACTGACTGCTTGACTACCTGACTGACTGCTTGACTGACTAACTGACTGGACAGGACTGACCGACTGACTGACTGACAGACTGACTGAATAAGGATGACTGACAGACTGACTGAAAAAGGCTGACTGACTGACAGACTGACTGAATAAGGCTGACCGACTGACTGACTGCCTGACTGACTGACTGACTGAATGACTGACTGACTGACTGACCGAGACTGACTGACTGACTGACTGAGACTGGACTGGACTGACTGACTGACTGACTGACTGAGACTGACTGACTGCTTTAGTGACTAACTGACTGCACAGGACTGACCGACTGACTGACTGACTGACTGCCTGACTGACTGACTGACTGACTGAATGACTGACTGACTGAGACTAAATGACTGACTGCTTGACTGACTGGCTGAAGGACTAACTGACTGACTGAGTGACTGACTGACTGGACTGACTGACTGAGACTGAATGACTGAGTGCTTGACTGATTGACTGTCAGACTGACTGACTGACTTCGCAAAAGGGAAAAATAAAAAAAAAAGAATTATAAAATTAGAAAAAATATTTGCATTTAAGATTTCCTTTCCGGCTGGGATTTGAACCCAGGGCGACACTCATGGAAGCCCAACGCTCTCGCCAATATACTATCGGATCTCTGTTGATCGTTGTCTTAATTATAATAAAAACAAAAAATGCACCTTAGTAATTATTGATCTAAAATCTTTGAAATCTAAAGGTCGAATGATTAAACTGACTCAGAATTTTCTTCCGTACATAAATAATCCATATTTGCAAAAGAAAGAAATTGAAAGAAAAAAGAATCTTCAAATTAGAAGAGAAATATATACATGGAAGATTTTCGTTCCGGCCGGGACTCGAACCCAGTACCACGCGCTTGGAACCCAACGGTCTAGCCATTAGGCTATCGGAGCTCTGTCGATGGAAGTCTTAAATATAATAAAAACAAAAAATGCACCTTGGTAATTATTGATTCAAACACTTTGAAATTTACAGGTCGAATAATTAAACTGACTCAGAATTTTTCTCCCTACATAAATAATCAATATTCGCAAAAGAGAAAAATTAAAAAAAAAAAGAAGAAGAAATTTCAATTTAGAAACTAAAAGTATACTTTGAAGATTTTCGTTCAGGCTGGGACTCGAACCCAGGGCCACTCGCTTGGAAGCCTAACACTCTAGCCATTAGTCTATGGGAGCTCTGTCGGTGGGAGTTTTAAATATAATAAAAACAAAAAATGCACCTTGGTAATTGTTTATTTAAACACTTTGAAATCTTCGTGTCGTAAAAGTAAACTGACTCAGAATTTTCTTCCCTACATAAATAATCAATAATTGCAAAGGAGAGAAATTGAAAAAAAAAAGAATTTTCAAATTAGAAAAGAAATATATACATTGAAGATATTCGCTCCGGCTGGGACTCGAACCCAGGCCACTCGCTTGGAAGACCAGCGGTCTAGCCATTAGGCTATCGGAGTTCTGTCGAGCGGAGTCTTACTGCCTGACTGATACTGCCTGACTGACAGACTGACTCACTGACTGACTGATACTGACTGACTGACTCACTGACTGACCGAGACTGACTGACTAACTGCCTGACTGACTGAGACTGGACTGACTGACTGACTGACTGACTGACTGAGACTGACTGACTGACTGCTTGACTCTCTGACTGGCTATTTCACTGACTGACTGAATGACTAAATGACTGACTGACACTGACTGACTGACTGCTTGACTACCTGACTGACTGCTTGACTGACTAACTGACTGGACAGGACTGACCGACTGACTGACTGACAGACTGACTGAATAAGGATGACTGACAGACTGACTGAATAAGGCTGACTGACTGACTGACTGACAGACTGACTGAATAAGGCTGACCGACTGACTGACTGCCTGACTGACTGACTGAATGACTGACTGACTGAATGACCGAGACTGACTGACTGACTGACTGAGACTGGACTGGACTGACTGACTGACTGACTGACTGAGAACGACTGACTGCTTTAGTGACTAACTGACTGCACAGGACTGACCGACTGACTGCTTTAGTGACTAACTGACTGCACAGGACTGACCGACTGACTGACTGACTGACTGCCTGACTGACTGACTGACTGAATGACTGACTGACTGAGACTAAATGACTGACTGCTTGACTGACTGGCTGAAGGACTAACTGACTGACTGAGTGACTGACTGACTGGACTGACTGACTGAGACTGAATGACTGAGTGCTTGACTGATTGACTGTCAGACTGACTGACTGACTTCGCAAAAGGGAAAAATAAAAAAAAAAGAATTATAAAATTAGAAAAAAATATTTGCATTTAAGATTTCCTTTCCGGCCGGGACTCGAACCCAGTACCACGCGCTAGGAACCCAACGGTCTAGCCATTAGGCTATCGGAGCTCTGTCGATGGAAGTCTTAAATATAATAAAAACAAAAAATGCACCTTGGTAATTATTGATTCAAACACTTTGAAATTTACAGGTCGAATAATTAAACTGACTCAGAATTTTTCTCCCTACATAAATAATCAATATTCGCAAAAGAGAAAAATTAAAAAAAAAGAAGAAGAAATTTCAAATTAGAAACTAAAAGTATACATTGAAGATTTTCGTTCAGACTGGGACTCGAACCCAGGGCCACTCGCTTGGAAGCCTAACACTCTAGCCATTAGTCTATGGGAGCTCTGTCGGTGGGAGTTTTAAATATAATAAAAACAAAAAATGCACCTTGGTAATTGTTTATTTAAACACTTTGAAATCTTTGTGTCGAAAAATTAAACTGACTCAGAATTTTCTTCCCTACATAAATAATCAATAATTGCAAAGGAAAGAAATTAAAAAAAAAAAGAATTTTCAAATTAGAAAAGAAACATATACATTGAAGATATTCGCTCCGGCTGGGACTCGAACCCAGGCCACTCGCTTGGAAGACCAGCGGTCTAGCCATTAGGTTATCGGAGTTCTGTCGAGCGGAGTCTTACTGCCTGACTGATACTGCCTGACTGACAGACTGACTCACTGACTGACTGATACTGACTGACTGACTCACTGACTGACTTAGACTGACTGACTAACTGCCTGACTGACTGAGACTGGATTGACTAACTGACTGACTGAGACTGACTGACTGACTGCTTGACTCTCTGACTGGCTATTTCACTGACTGACTGAATGACTAAATGACTGACTGACACTGACTGACTGACTGCTTGACTACCTGACTGACTGCTTGACTGACTAACTGACTGGACAGGACTGACCGACTGACTGACTGACAGACTGACTGAATAAGGATGACTGACAGACTGACTGAATAAGGCTGACTGACTGACTGACTGACAGACTGACTGAATAAGGCTGACCGACTGACTGACTGCCTGACTGACTGACTGACTGAATGACTGACTGACTGACTGACCGAGACTGACTGACTGACTGAGACTGGACTGGACTGACTGACTGACTGACTGACTGAGACTGACTGACTGCTTTAGTGACTAACTGACTGCACAGGACTGACCGACTGACTGACTGACTGACTGCCTGACTGACTGACTGACTGAATGACTGACTGACTGAGACTAAATGACTGACTGCTTGACTGACTGGCTGAAGGACTAACTGACTGACTGAGTGACTGACTGACTGGACTGACTGACTGAGACTGAATGACTGAGTGCTTGACTGATTGACTGTCAGACTGACTGACTGACTTCGCAAAAGGGAAAAATAAAAAAAAAAGAATTATAAAATTAGAAAAAAATATTTGCATTTAAGATTTCCTTTCCGGCCGGGACTCGAACCCAGTACCACGCGCTAGGAGCCCAGCGGTCTAGCCATTAGGCTATCGGAGCTCTGTCGGTGGGAGTTTTAAATATAATAAAAACAAAAAATGCACCTTGGTAATTGTTTATTTAAACACTTTGAAATCTTCGTGTCGAAAAATTAAACTGACTCAGAATTTTCTTCCCTACATAAATAATCAATAATTGCAAAGGAAAGAAATTGAAAAAAAAAAGAATTTTCAAATTAGAAAAGAAATATATACATTGAAGATATTCGCTCCGGCTGGGACTCGAACCCAGGCCACTCGCTTGGAAGACCAGCGGTCTAGCCATTAGGCTATCGGAGTTCTGTCGAGCGGAGTCTTACTGCCTGACTGATACTGCCTGACTGACAGACTGACTCACTGACTGACTGATACTGACTGACTGACTCACTGACTGACCGAGACTGACTGACTAACTGCCTGACTGACTGAGACTGGACTGACTGACTGACTGACTGACTGACTGACTAACTCACTGACTGAGACTGACTGACTGACTGCTTGACTCTCTGACTGGCTATTTCACTGACTGACTGAATGACTAAATGACTGACTGACACTGACTGACTGACTGACTGACTACCTGACTGACTGCTTGACTGACTAACTGACTGGACAGGACTGACCGACTGACTGACTGACAGACTGACTGAATAAGGATGACTGACAGACTGACTGAATAAGGCTGACTGACTGACTGACTGACAGACTGACTGAATAAGGCTGACCGACTGACTGACTGCCTGACTGACTGACTGACTGAATGACTGACTGACTGACTGACCGAGACTGACTGAATGACTGACTGAGACTGGACTGGACTGACTGACTGACTGACTGACTGAGACTGACTGACTGCTTTAGTGACTAACTGACTGCACAGGACTGACCGACTGACTGACTGACTGACTGCCTGACTGACTGACTGACTGAATGACTGACTGACTGAGACTAAATGACTGACTGCTTGACTGACTGGCTGAAGGACTAACTGACTGACTGAGTGACTGACTGACTGGACTGACTGACTGAGACTGAATGACTGAGTGCTTGACTGATTGACTGTCAGACTGACTGACTGACTTCGCAAAAGGGAAAAATAAAAAAAAAAGAATTATAAAATTAGAAAAAAATATTTGCATTTAAGATTTCCTTTCCGGCCGGGACTCGAACCCAGTACCACGCGCTAGGAACCCAACGGTCTAGCCATTAGGCTATCGGAGCTCTGTCGATGGAAGTCTTAAATATAATAAAAACAAAAAATGCACCTTGGTAATTATTGATTCAAACACTTTGAAATTTACAGGTCGAATAATTAAACTGACTCAGAATTTTTCTCCCTACATAAATAATCAATATTCGCAAAAGAGAAAAATTAAAAAAAAAGAAGAAGAAATTTCAAATTAGAAACTAAAAGTATACATTGAAGATTTTCGTTCAGGCTGGGACTCGAACCCAGGGCCACTCGCTTGGAAGCCTAACACTCTAGCCATTAGTCTATGGGAGCTCTGTCGGTGGGAGTTTTAAATATAATAAAAACAAAAAATGCACCTTGGTAATTGTTTATTTAAACACTTTGAAATCTTCGTGTCGAAAAATTAAACTGACTCAGAATTTTCTTCCCTACATAAATAATCAATAATTGCAAAGGAAAGAAATTGAAAAAAAAAAGAATTTTCAAATTAGAAAAGAAATATATACATTGAAGATATTCGCTCCGGCTGGGACTCGAACCCAGGCCACTCGCTTGGAAGACCAGCGGTCTAGCCATTAGGTTATCGGAGTTCTGTCGAGCGGAGTCTTACTGCCTGTCTGATACTGCCTGACTGACAGACTGACTCACTGACTGACAGATACTGACTGACTGACTCACTGACTGACCGAGACTGACTGACTAACTGCCTGACTGACTGAGACTGGACTGACTGACTGACTGACTGACTGACTGACTAACTGACTGACTGAGACTGACTGACTGACTGCTTGACTCTCTGACTGGCTATTTCACTGACTGACTGAATGACTAAATGACTGACTGACACTGACTGACTGACTGCTTGACTACCTGACTGACTGCTTGACTGACTAACTGACTGGACAGGACTGACCGACTGACTGACTGACAGACTGACTGAATAAGGATGACTGACAGACTGACTGAATAAGGCTGACTGACTGACTGACTGACTGACAGACTGACTGAATAAGGCTGACCGACTGACTGACTGCCTGACTGACTGACTGACTGAATGACTGACTGACTGACTGACCGAGACTGACTGACTGACTGACTGAGACTGGACTGGACTGACTGACTGACTGACTGACTGAGACTGAGTGACTGCTTTAGTGACTAACTGACTGCACAGGACTGACCGACTGACTGACTGACTGACTGAATGACTGACTGACTGAGACTAAATGACTGACTGCTTGACTGACTGGCTGAAGGACTAACTGACTGACTGAGTGACTGACTGACTGGACTGACTGACTGAGACTGAATGACTGAGTGCTTGACTGATTGACTGTCAGACTGACTGACTGACTTCGCAAAAGGGAAAAATAAAAAAAAAAGAATTATAAAATTAGAAAAAAATATTTGCATTTAAGATTTCCTTTCCGGCCGGGACTCGAACCCAGTACCACGCGCTAGGAACCCAACGGTCTAGCCATTAGGCTATCGGAGCTCTGTCGATAGAAGTCTTAAATATAATAAAAACAAAAAATGCACCTTGGTAATTATTGATTCAAACACTTTGAAATTTACAGGTCGAATAATTAAACTGACTCAGAATTTTTCTCCCTACATAAATAATCAATATTCGCAAAAGAGAAAAATTTAAAAAAAAAGAATAAGAAATTTCAAATTAGAAACTAAAAGTATACATTGAAGATTTTCGTTCAGGATGGGACTCGAACCCAGGGCCACTCGCATGGAAGCCTAACACTCTAGCCATTAGTCTATGGGAGCTCTGTCGGTGGGAGTTTTAAATATGATAAAAACAAAAAATGCACCTTGGTAATTGTTTATTTAAACACTTTGAAATCTTCGTGTCGAAAAATTAAACTGACTCAGAATTTTCTTCCCTACATAAATAATCAATAATTGCAAAGGAAAGAAATTGAAAAAAAAAAGAATTTTCAAATTAGAAAAGAAATATATACATTGAAGATATTTGCTCCGGCTGGGACTCGAACCCAGGCCACTCGCTTGGAAGACCAGCGGTCTAGCCATTAGGCTATCGGAGTTCTGTCGAGCGGAGTCTTACTGCCTGACTGACAGACTGACTCACTGACTGACTGATACTGACTGACTGACTCACTGACTGACCGAGACTGACTGACTAACTGCCTGACTGACTGAGACTGGACTGACTGACTGACTGACTGACTGACTGACTAACTGACTGACTGAGACTGACTGACTGACTGCTTGACTCTCTGACTGGCTATTTCACTGACTGACTGAATGACTAAATGACTGACTGACACTGACTGCTTGACTACCTGACTGACTGCTTGACTGACTAACTGACTGGACAGGACTGACCGACTGACTGACTGACAGACTGACTGAATAAGGATGACTGACAGACTGACTGAATAAGGCTGACTGACTGACTAACTGACAGACTGACTGAATAAGGCTGACCGACTGACTGACTGCCTGACTGACTGACTGACTGAATGACTGACTGACTGACTGACCGAGACTGACTGACTGACTGACTGAGACTGGACTGGACTGACTGACTGACTGACTGACTGAGACTGACTGACTGCTTTAGTGACTAACTGACTGCACAGGACTGACCGACTGACTGACTGACTGACTGAAAGACTGACTGACTCACTGACTGAGACTAAATGACTGACTGCTTGACTGACTGGCTGAAGGACTAACTGACTGACTGAGTGACTGACTGACTGGACTGACTGACTGAGACTGAATGACTGAGTGCTTGACTGATTGTCTGTCAGACTGACTGACTGACCTCGCAAAAGGGAAAAATAAAAACAAAGAATTATAAAATTAGAAAAAAATATTTGCATTTAAGATTTCCTTTCCGGCTGGGATTTGAACCCAGGGCGACACTCATGGAAGCCCAACGCTCGCCAATATACTATCGGATCTCTGTTGATCGGTGTCTTAATTATAATAAAAACAAAAAATGCACCTTAGTAATTATTGATCTAAAATCTTTGAAATCTAAAGGTCGAATGATTAAACTGACTCAGAATTTTCTTCCGTACATAAATAATCCATATTTGCAAAAGAAAGAAATTGAAAAAAAAAAGAATCTTCAAATTAGAAGAGAAATATATACATGGAAGATTTTCGTTCCGGCCGGGACTCGAACCCAGTACCACGCGCTTGGAACCCAACGGTCTAGCCATTAGGCTATCGGTGCTCTGTCGATGGAAGTCTTAAATATAATAAAAACAAAAAATGCACCTTGGTAATTATTGATTCAAACACTTTGAAATTTACAGGTCGAATAATTAAACTGACTCAGAATTTTTCTCCCTACATAAATAATCAATATTCGCAAAAGAGAAAAATTAAAAAAAAAAAGAAGAAGAAATTTCAAATTAGAAACTAAAAGTATACATTGAAGATTTTCGTTCAGGCTGGGACTCGAACCCAGGGCCACTCGCTTGGAAGCCTAACACTCTAGCCATTATTCTATGGGAGCTCTGTCGGTGGGAGTTTGAAATATAATAAAAACAAAAAATGCACCTTGGTAAATGTTTATTTAAACACTTTGAAATCTTTGTGTCGAAAAATTAAACTGACTCAGAATTTTCTTCCCTATATAAATAATCAATAATTGCAAAGGAAAGATATTGAAAAAAAAAAGAATTTTCAAATTAGAAAAGAAATATATACATTGAAGATATTCGCTCCGGCTGGGACTCGAACCCAGGCCACTCGCTTCGAAGACCAGCGGTCTAGCCATTAGGCTATCGGAGTTCTGTCGAGCGGAGTCTTACTGCCTGACTGATACTGCCTGACTGACAAACTGACTCACTGACTGACTGATACTGACTGACTGACTCACTGACTGACCGAGACTGACTGACTAACTGCCTGACTGACTGAGACTGGACTGACTGACTGACTGACTGACTGACTGACTAACTGACTGACTGAGACTGACTGACTGACTGCTTGACTCTCTGACTGGCTATATCACTGACTGACTGAATGACTAAATGACTGACTGACACTGACTGACTGACTGCTTGACTACCTGACTGACTGCTTGACTGACTAACTGACTGGACAGGACTGACCGACTGACTGACTGACAGACTGACTGAATAAGGATGACTGACAGACTGACTGAATAAGGCTGACTGACTGACTAACTGACAGACTGACTGAATAAGGCTGACCGACTGACTGACTGCCTGATTGACTGACTGACTGAATGACTGACTGACTGACTGACCGAGACTGACTGACTGACTGACTGAGACTGGACTGGACTGACTGACTGACTGACTGACTGAGACTGACTGACTGCTTTAGTGACTAACTGACTGCACAGGACTGAACGACTGACTGACTGACTGACTGACTGACTGAATGACTGACTGACTGAGACTAAATGACTGACTGCTTGACTGACTGGCTGAAGGACTAACTGACTGACTGAGTGACTGACTGACTGGACTGACTGACTGAGACTGAATGACTGAGTGCTTGACTGATTGACTGTCAGACTGACTGACTGACTTCGCAAAAGGGAAAAATAAAAAAAAAAGAATTATAAAATTAGAAAAAAATATTTGCATTTAAGATTTCCTTTCGGGCTGGGATTTGAACCCAGGGCGACACTCATGGAAGCCCAACGCTCTCGCCAATATACTATCGGATCTCTGTTGATCGGTGTCTTAATTATAATAAAAACAAAAAATGCACCTTAGTAATTATTGATCTAAAATCTTTGAAATCTAAAGGTCGAATGATTAAACTGACTCAGAATTTTCTTCCGTACATAAATAATCCATATTTGCAAAAGAAAGAAATTGAAAAAAAAAGAATCTTCAAATTAGAAGAGAAATATATACATGGAAGATTTTCGTTCCGGCCGGGACTCGAACCCAGTACCACGCACTTGGAACCCAACGGTCTAGCCATTAGGCTATCCGAGCTCTGTCGATGGAAGTCTTAAATATAATAAAAACAAAAAATGCACCTTGGTAATTATTGATTCAAACACTTTGAAATTTACAGGTCGAATAATTAAACTGACTCAGAATTTTTCTCCCTACATAAATAATCAATATTCGCAAAAGAGAAAAATTTAAAAAAAAAGAATAAGAAATTTCAAATTAGAAACTAAAAGTATACATTGAAGATTTTCGTTCAGGATGGGACTCGAACCCAGGGCCACTCGCATGGAAGCCTAACACTCTAGCCATTAGTCTATGGGAGCTCTGTCGGTGGGAGTTTTAAATATGATAAAAACAAAAAATGCACCTTGGTAATTGTTTATTTAAACACTTTGAAATCTTCGTGTCGAAAAATTAAACTGACTCAGAATTTTCTTCCCTACATAAATAATCAATAATTGCAAAGGAAAGAAATTGAAAAAAAAAAGAATTTTCAAATTAGAAAAGAAATATATACATTGAAGATATTCGCTCCGGCTGTTACTCGAACCCAGGCCACTCGCTTCGAAGACCAGCGGTCTAGCCATTAGGCTATCGGAGTTCTGTCGAGCGGAGTCTTACTGCCTGACTGATACTGCCTGACTGACAAACTGACTCACTGACTGACTGATACTGACTGACTGACTCACTGACTGACCGAGACTGACTGACTAACTGCCTGACTGACTGAGACTGGACTGACTGACTGACTGACTGACTAACTGACTGACTGAGACTGACTGACTGACTGCTTGACTCTCTGACTGGCTATTTCACTGACTGACTGAATGACTAAATGACTGACTGACACTGACTGACTGACTGCTTGACTACCTGACTGACTGCTTGACTGACTAACTGACTGGACAGGACTGACCGACTGACTGACTGACAGACTGACTGAATAAGGATGACTGACAGACTGACTGAATAAGGCTGACTGACTGACTAACTGACAGACTGACTGAATAAGGCTGACCGACTGACTGACTGCCTGACTGACTGACTGACTGAATGACTGACTGACTGACTGACCGAGACTGACTGACTGACTGACTGAGACTGGACTGGACTGACTGACTGACTGACTGACTGAGACTGACTGACTGCTTTAGTGACTAACTGACTGCACAGGACTGACCGACTGACTGACTGACTGACTGAAAGACTGACTGACTCACTGACTGAGACTAAATGACTGACTGCTTGACTGACTGGCTGAAGGACTAACTGACTGACTGAGTGACTGACTGACTGGACTGACTGACTGAGACTGAATGACTGAGTGCTTGACTGATTGTCTGTCAGACTGACTGACTGACCTCGCAAAAGGGAAAAATAAAAACAAAGAATTATAAAATTAGAAAAAAATATTTGCATTTAAGATTTCCTTTCCGGCTGGGATTTGAACCCAGGGCGACACTCATGGAAGCCCAACGCTCGCCAATATACTATCGGATCTCTGTTGATCGGTGTCTTAATTATAATAAAAACAAAAAATGCACCTTAGTAATTATTGATCTAAAATCTTTGAAATCTAAAGGTCGAATGATTAAACTGACTCAGAATTTTCTTCCGTACATAAATAATCCATATTTGCAAAAGAAAGAAATTGAAAAAAAAAAGAATCTTCAAATTAGAAGAGAAATATATACATGGAAGATTTTCGTTCCGGCCGGGACTCGAACCCAGTACCACGCGCTTGGAACCCAACGGTCTAGCCATTAGGCTATCGGTGCTCTGTCGATGGAAGTCTTAAATATAATAAAAACAAAAAATGCACCTTGGTAATTATTGATTCAAACACTTTGAAATTTACAGGTCGAATAATTAAACTGACTCAGAATTTTTCTCCCTACATAAATAATCAATATTCGCAAAAGAGAAAAATTAAAAAAAAAAGAAGAAGAAATTTCAAATTAGAAACTAAAAGTATACATTGAAGATTTTCGTTCAGGCTGGGACTCGAACCCAGGGCCACTCGCTTGGAAGCCTAACACTCTAGCCATTATTCTATGGGAGCTCTGTCGGTGGGAGTTTTAAATATAATAAAAACAAAAAATGCACCTTGGTAAATGTTTATTTAAACACTTTGAAATCTTCGTGTCGAAAAACTAAACTGACTCAGAATTTTCTTCCCTACATAAATAATCAATAATTGCAAAGGAAAGAAATTGAAAAAAAAAAGAATTTTCAAATTAGAAAAGAAATATATACATTGAAGATATTCGCTCCGGCTGGGACTCGAACCCAGGCCACTCGCTTGGAAGACCAGCGGTCTAGCCATTAGGCTATCGGAGTTCTGTCGAGCGGAGTCTTACTGCCTGACTGATACTGCCTGACTGACAGACTGACTCACTGACTGACTGATACTGACTGACTGACTCACTGACTGACCGAGACTGACTGACTAACTGCCTGACTGACTGAGACTGGACTGACTGACTGACTGACTGACTAACTGACTGACTGAGACTGACTGACTGACTGCTTGACTCTCTGACTGGCTATTTCACTGACTGACTGAATGACTAAATGACTGACTGACACTGACTGACTGACTGCTTGACTACCTGACTGACTGCTTGACTGACTAACTGACTGGACAGGACTGACCGACTGACTGACTGACAGACTGACTGAATAAGGATGACTGACAGACTGACTGAATAAGGCTGACTGACTGACTGACTGACAGACTGATTGAATAAGGCTGACCGACTGACTGACTGCCTGACTGACTGACTGACTGAATGACTGACTGACTGACTGACTGACTGAGACTGGACTGGACTGACTGACTGACTGACTGACTGAGGCTGACTGACTGCTTTAGTGACTAACTGACTGCACAGGACTGACCGACTGACTGACTGACTGACTGCCTGACTGACTGACTGAGACTAAATGACTGACTGACTGAGACTAAATGACTGACTGCTTGACTGACTGGCTGAAGGACTAACTGACTGACTGAGTGACTGACTGACTGGACTGACTGACTGAGACTGAATGACTGAGTGCTTGACTGATTGATTGTCAGACTGACTGATTGACTTCGCAAAAGGGAAAAATAAAAACAAAGAATTATAAAATTAGAAAAAAATATTTGCATTTAAGGTTTCCTTTCCGGCTGGGATTTGAACCCAGGGCGACACTCATGGAAGCCCAACGCTCGCCAATATACAATCGGATCTCTGTTGATCGGTGTCTTAATTATAATAAAAACAAAAAATGCACCTTAGTAATTATTGATCTAAAATCTTTGAAATCTAAAGGTCGAATGATTAAACTGACTCAGAATTTTCTTCCGTACATAAATAATCCATATTTGCAAAAGAAAGAAATGGAAAAAAAAAGAATCTTCAAATTAGAAGAGAAATATATACATGGAAGATTTTCGTTCCGGCCGGGACTCGAACCCAGTACCACGCGCTTGGAACCCAACGGTCTAGCCATTAGGCTATCGGTGCTCTGTCGATGGAAGTCTTAAATATAATAAAAACAAAAAATGCACCTTGGTAATTATTGATTCAAACACTTTGAAATTTACAGGTCGAATAATTAAACTGACTCAGAATTTTTCTCCCTACATAAATAATCAATATTCGCAAAAGAGAAAAATTAAAAAAAAAAGAAGAAGAAATTTCAAATTAGAAACTAAAAGTATACATTGAAGATTTTCGTTCAGGCTGGGACTCGAACCCAGGGCCACTCGCTTGGAAGCCTAACACTCTAGCCATTATTCTATGGGAGCTCTGTCGGTGGGAGTTTTAAATATAATAAAAACAAAAAATGCACCTTGGTAAATGTTTATTTAAACACTTTGAAATCTTCGTGTCGAAAAATTAAACTGACTCAGAATTTTCTTCCCTATATAAATAATCAATAATTGCAAAGGAAAGACATTGAAAAAAAAAAGAATTTTCAAATTAGAAAAGAAATATATACATTGAAGATATTCGCTCCGGCTGGGACTCGAACCCAGGCCACTCGCTTCGAAGACCAGCGGTCTAGCCATTAGGCTATCGGAGTTCTGTCGAGCGGAGTCTTACTGCCTGACTGATACTGCCTGACTGACAAACTGACTCACTGACTGACTGATACTGACTGACTGACTCACTGACTGACCGAGACTGACTGACTAACTGCCTGACTGACTGAGACTGGACTGACTGACTGACTGACTGACTGACTGACTAACTGACTGACTGAGACTGACTGACTGACTGCTTGACTCTCTGACTGGCTATATCACTGACTGACTGAATGACTAAATGACTGACTGACACTGACTGACTGACTGCTTGACTACCTGACTGACTGCTTGACTGACTAACTGACTGGACAGGACTGACCGACTGACTGACTGACAGACTGACTGAATAAGGATGACTGACAGACTGACTGAATAAGGCTGACTGACTGACTAACTGACAGACTGACTGAATAAGGCTGACCGACTGACTGACTGCCTGATTGACTGACTGACTGAATGACTGACTGACTGACTGACCGAGACTGACTGACTGACTGACTGAGACTGGACTGGACTGACTGACTGACTGACTGACTGAGACTGACTGACTGCTTTAGTGACTAACTGACTGCACAGGACTGAACGACTGACTGACTGACTGACTGACTGACTGACTGACTGACTGAATGACTGACTGACTGAGACTAAATGACTGACTGCTTGACTGACTGGCTGAAGGACTAACTGACTGACTGAGTGACTGACTGACTGGACTGACTGACTGAGACTGAATGACTGAGTGCTTGACTGATTGACTGTCAGACTGACTGACTGACTTCGCAAAAGGGAAAAATAAAAAAAAAAAAGAATTATAAAATTAGAAAAAAATATTTGCATTTAAAATTTCCTTTCCGGCTGGGATTTGAACCCAGGGCGACACTTATGGAAGCCCAACGCTCTCGCCAATATACTATCGGATCTCTGTTGATCGGTGTCTTAATTATAATAAAAACAAAAAATGCACCTTAGTAATTATTGATCTAAAATCTTTGAAATCTAAAGGTCGAATGATTAAACTGACTCAGAATTTTCTTCCGTACATAAATAATCCATATTTGCAAAAGAAAGAAATTGAAAAAAAAAGAATCTTCAAATTAGAAGAGAAATATATACATGGAAGATTTTCGTTCCGGCCGGGACTCGAACCCAGTACCACGCACTTGGAACCCAACGGTCTAGCCATTAGGCTATCCGAGCTCTGTCGATGGAAGTCTTAAATATAATAAAAACAAAAAATGCACCTTGGTAATTATTGATTCAAACACTTTGAAATTTACAGGTCGAATAATTAAACTGACTCAGAATTTTTCTCCCTACATAAATAATCAATATTCGCAAAAGAGAAAAATTAAAAAAAAGAAGAAGAAATTTCAAATTAGAAACTAAAAGTATACATTGAAGATTTTCGTTCAGGCTGGGACTCGAACCCAGGGCCACTCGCTTGGAAGCCTAACACTCTAGCCATTAGTCTATGGGAGCTCTGTCGGTGGGAGTTTTAAATATAATAAAAACAAAAAATGCACCTTGGTAATTGTTTATTTAAACACTTTGAAATCTTCGTGTCGAAAAATTAAACTGACTCAGAATTTTCTTCCCTACATAAATAATCAATAATTGCAAAGGAAAGAAATTGAAAAAAAAAAGAATTTTCAAATTAGAAAAGAAATATATACATTGAAGATATTCGCTCCGGCTGGGACTCGAACCCAGGCCACTCGCTTGGAAGACCAGCGGTCTAGCCATTAGGCTATCGGAGTTCTGTCGAGCGGAGTCTTACTGCCTGACTGATACTGCCTGACTGACAGACTGACTCACTGACTGACTGATACTGACTGACTGACTCACTGACTGACTAACTGCCTGACTGACAGAGACTGGACTGACTGACTGACTGACTGACTAACTGACTGACTGAGACTGACTGACTGACTGCTTGACTCTCTGACTGGCTATTTCACTGACTGACTGAATGACTAAATGACTGACTGACACTGACTGACTGACTGCTTGACTACCTGACTGACTGCTTGACTGACTAACTGACTGGACAGGACTGATCGACTGACTGACTGACAGACTGACTGAATAAGGATGACTGACAGACTGACTGAATAAGGCTGACTGACTGACTGACTGACAGACTGACTGAATAAGGCTGACCGACTAACTGACTGCCTGACTGACTGACTGACTGAATGACTGACTGACTGACTGACCGAGACTGACTGACTGACTGACTGAGACTGACTGACTGCTTTAGTGACTAACTGACTGACTGACTGACTGACTGACTGACTGACTGCTTTAGTGACTAACTGACTGCACAGGACTGACCGACTGACTGACTGACTGACTGCCTGACTGACTGACTGAATGACTGACTGACTGAGACTAAATGACTGACTGCTTGACTGACTGGCTGAAGGACTAACTGACTGACTGAGTGACTGACTGACTGGACTGACTGACTGAGACTGAATGACTGAGTGCTTGACTGATTGACTGTCAGACTGAGTGACTGACTTCGCAAAAGGGAAAAATAAAAAAAAAAGAATTATAAAATTAGAAAAAAATATTTGCATTTAAGATTTCCTTTCCGGCCGGGACTCGAACCCAGTACCACGCGCTAGGAACCCAACGGTCTAGCCATTAGGCTATCGGAGCTCTGTCGATGGAAGTCTTAAATATAATAAAAACAAAAAATGCACCTTGGTAATTATTGATTCAAACACTTTGAAATTTACAGGTCGAATAATTAAACTGACTCAGAATTTTTCTCCCTACATAAATAATCAATATTCGCAAAAGAGAAAAATTAAAAAAAAAGAAGAAGAAATTTCAAATTAGAAACTAAAAGTATACATTGAAGATTTTCGTTCAGGCTGGGACTCGAACCCAGGGCCACTCGCTTGGAAGCCTAACACTCTAGCCATTAGTCTATGGGAGCTCTGTCGGTGGGAGTTTTAAATATAATAAAAACAAAAAATGCACCTTGGTAATTGTTTATTTAAACACTTTGAAATCTTCGTGTCGAAAAATTAAACTGACTCAGAATTTTCTTCCCTACATAAATAATCAATAATTGCAAAGGAAAGAAATTGAAAAAAAAAGAATTTTCAAATTAGAAAAGAAATATATACATTGAAGATATTCGCTCCGGCTGGGACTCGCACCCAGGCCACTCGCTTGGAAGACCAGCGGTCTAGCCATTAGGCTATCGGAGTTCTGTCGAGCGGAGTCTTACTGCCTGACTGATACTGCCTGACTGACAGACTGACTCACTGACTGACTGATACTGACTGACTGACTCACTGACTGACCGAGACTGACTGACTAAATGCCTGACTGACTGAGACTGGACTGACTGACTGACTGACTGACTGTCTAACTGACTGACTGAGACTGACTGACTGACTGCTTGACTCTCTGACTGGCTATTTCACTGACTGACTGAATGACTAAATGACTGACTGACACTGACTGACTGACTGCTTGACTACCTGACTGACTGCTTGACTGACTAACTGACTGGACAGGACTGACCGACTGACTGACTGACAGACTGACTGAATAAGGATGACTGACAGACTGACTGACTGACAGACTGACTGAATAAGGCTGACCGACTGACTGACTGCCTGACTGACTGACTGACTGAATGACTGACTGACTGACTGACCGAGACTGACCGACTGACCGAGACTGACTGACTGACTGACTGACTGAGACTGGACTGGACTGACTGACTGACTGACTGACTGACTGAGACTGACTGACTGCTTTAGTGACTAACTGACTGCACAGGACTGACCGACTGACTGACTGACTGACTGCCTGACTGACTGACTGACTGAGACTAAATGACTGACTGCTTGACTGACTGGCTGAAGGACTAACTGACTGACTGAGTGACTGACTGACTGGACTGACTGACTGAGACTGAATGACTGAGTGCTTGACTGATTGACTGTCAGACTGACTGACTGACTTCGCAAAAGGGAAAAATAAAAAAAAAAGAATTATAAAATTAGAAAAAAATGTTTGCATTTAAGATTTCCTTTCCGGCCGGGACTCGAACCCAGTACCACGCGCTAGGAACCCAACGGTCTAGCCATTAGGCTATCGGAGCTCTGTCGATGGAAGTCTTAAATATAATAAAAAAAAAATGCACCTTGGTAATTATTGATTCAAACACTTTGAAATTTACAGGTCGAATAATTAAACTGACTCAGAATTTTTCTCCCTACATAAATAATCAATATTCGCAAAAGAGAAAAATTAAAAAAAAAAAGAAGAAGAAATTTCAAATTAGAAACTAAAAGTATACATTGAAGATTTTCGTTCAGGCTGGGACTCGAACCCAGGGCCACTCGCTTGGAAGCCTAACACTCTAGCCATTAGTCTATGGGAGCTCTGTCGGTGGGAGTTTTAAATATAATAAAAACAAAAAATGCACCTTGGTAATTGTTTATTTAAACACTTTGAAATCTTCGTGTCGAAAAATTAAACTGACTCAGAATTTTCTTCCCTACATAAATAATCAATAATTGCAAAGGAAAGAAATTGAAAAAAAAAGAATTTTCAAATTAGAAAAGAAATATATACATTGAAGATATTCGCTCCGGCTGGGACTCGAACCCAGGCCACTCGCTTGGAAGACCAGCGGTCTAGCCATTAGGCTATCGGAGTTCTGTCGAGCGGAGTCTTACTGCCTGACTGATACTGCCTGACTGACAGACTGACTCACTGACTGACTGATACTGACTGACTGACTCACTGACTGACTAACTGCATGACTGACAGAGACTGGACTGACTGACTGACTGACTGACTAACTGACTGACTGAGACTGACTGACTGACTGCTTGACTCTCTGACTGGCTATTTCACTGACTGACTGAATGACTAAATGACTGACTGACACTGACTGACTGACTGCTTGACTACCTGACTGACTGCTTGACTGACTAACTGACTGGACAGGACTGATCGACTGACTGACTGACAGACTGACTGAATAAGGATGACTGACAGACTGACTGAATAAGGCTGACTGACTGACTGACTGACAGACTGACTGAATAAGGCTGACCGACTAACTGACTGCCTGACTGACTGACTGACTGAATGACTGACTGACTGACTGACCGAGACTGACTGACTGACTGACTGAGACTGACTGACTGCTTTAGTGACTAACTGACTGACTGACTGACTGACTGAGACTGACTGACTGCTTTAGTGACTAACTGACTGCACAGGACTGACCGACTGACTGACTGACTGACTGCCTGACTGACTGACTGAATGACTGACTGACTGAGACTAAATGACTGACTGCTTGACTGACTGGCTGAAGGACTAACTGACTGACTGAGTGACTGACTGACTGGACTGACTGACTGAGACTGAATGACTGAGTGCTTGACTGATTGACTGTCAGACTGAGTGACTGACTTCGCAAAAGGGAAAAATAAAAAAAAAAGAATTATAAAATTAGAAAAAAATATTTGCATTTAAGATTTCCTTTCCGGCCGGGACTCGAACCCAGTACCACGCGCTAGGAACCCAACGGTCTAGCCATTAGGCTATCGGAGCTCTGTCGATGGAAGTCTTAAATATAATAAAAACAAAAAATGCACCTTGGTAATTATTGATTCAAACACTTTGAAATTTACAGGTCGAATAATTAAACTGACTCAGAATTTTTCTCCCTACATAAATAATCAATATTCGCAAAAGAGAAAAATTAAAAAAAAAGAAGAAGAAATTTCAAATTAGAAACTAAAAGTATACATTGAATATTTTCGTTCAGGCTGGGACTCGAACCCAGGGCCACTCGCTTGGAAGCCTAACACTCTAGCCATTAGTCTATGGGAGCTCTGTCGGTGGGAGTTTTAAATATAATAAAAACAAAAAATGCACCTTGGTAATTGTTTATTTAAACACTTTGAAATCTTCGTGTCGAAAAATTAAACTGACTCAGAATTTTCTTCCCTACATAAATAATCAATAATTGCAAAGGAAAGAAATTGAAAAAAAAAGAATTTTCAAATTAGAAAAGAAATATATACATTGAAGATATTCGCTCCGGCTGGGACTCGCACCCAGGCCACTCGCTTGGAAGACCAGCGGTCTAGCCATTAGGCTATCGGAGTTCTGTCGAGCGTAGTCTTACTGCCTGACTGATACTGCCTGACTGACAGACTGACTCACTGACTGACTGATACTGACTGACTGACTCACTGACTGACCGAGACTGACTGACTGACTGACTGACTGTCTAACTGACTGACTGAGACTGACTGACTGACTGCTTGACTCTCTGACTGGCTATTTCACTGACTGACTGAATGACTAAATGACTGACTGACACTGACTGACTGACTGCTTGACTACCTGACTGACTGCTTGACTGACTAACTGACTGGACAGGACTGACCGACTGACTGACTGACAGACTGACTGAATAAGGATGACTGACAGACTGACTGACTGACAGACTGACTGAATAAGGCTGACCGACTGACTGACTGCCTGACTGACTGACTGACTGAATGACTGACTGACTGACTGACCGAGACTGACCGACTGACCGAGACTGACTGACTGACTGACTGACTGAGACTGGACTGGACTGACTGACTGACTGACTGACTGACTGAGACTGACTGACTGCTTTAGTGACTAACTGACTGCACAGGACTGACCGACTGACTGACTGACTGACTGCCTGACTGACTGACTGACTGAGACTAAATGACTGACTGCTTGACTGACTGGCTGAAGGACTAACTGACTGACTGAGTGACTGACTGACTGGACTGACTGACTGAGACTGAATGACTGAGTGCTTGACTGATTGACTGTCAGACTGACTGACTGACTTCGCAAAAGGGAAAAATAAAAAAAAAAGAATTATAAAATTAGAAAAAAATGTTTGCATTTAAGATTTCCTTTCCGGCCGGGACTCGAACCCAGTACCACGCGCTAGGAACCCAACGGTCTAGCCATTAGGCTATCGGAGCTCTGTCGATGGAAGTCTTAAATATAATAAAAAAAAAATGCACCTTGGTAATTATTGATTCAAACACTTTGAAATTTACAGGTCGAATAATTAAACTGACTCAGAATTTTTCTCCCTACATAAATAATCAATATTCGCAAAAGAGAAAAATTAAAAAAAAAAAGAAGAAGAAATTTCAAATTAGAAACTAAAAGTATACATTGAAGATTTTCGTTCAGGCTGGGACTCGAACCCAGGGCCACTCGCTTGGAAGCCTAACACTCTAGCCATTAGTCTATGGGAGCTCTGTCGGTGGGAGTTTTAAATATAATAAAAACAAAAAATGCACCTTGGTAATTGTTTATTTAAACACTTTGAAATCTTCGTGTCGAAAAATTAAACTGACTCAGAATTTTCTTCCCTACATAAATAATCAATAATTGCAAAGGAAAGAAATTGAAAAAAAAAGAATTTTCAAATTAGAAAAGAAATATATACATTGAAGATATTCGCTCCGGCTGGGACTCGAACCCAGGCCACTCGCTTGGAAGACCAGCGGTCTAGCCATTAGGCTATCGGAGTTCTGTCGAGCGTAGTCTTACTGCCTGACTGATACTGCCTGACTGACAGACTGACTCACTGACTGACTGATACTGACTGACTGACTCACTGACTGACCGAGACTGACTGACTGACTGACTGACTGTCTAACTGACTGACTGAGACTGACTGACTGACTGCTTGACTCTCTGACTGGCTATTTCACTGACTGACTGAATGACTAAATGAGTGACTGACACTGACTGACTGACTGCTTGACTACCTGACTGACTGCTTGACTGACTAACTGACTGGACAGGACTGACCGACTGACTGACTGCCTGACTGACTGACTGACTGAATGACTGACTGACTGACTGACCGAGACTGACTGACTGACCGAGACTGACTGACTGACTGACTGACTGACTAACTGACTGACTGAGACTGACTGACTGACTGCTTGACTCTCTGACTGGCTATTTCACTGACTGACTGAATGACTAAATGACTGACTGACACTGACAGCTGACTGCTTGACTACCTGACTGACTGCTTGACTGACTAACTGACTGGACAGGACTGACCGACTGACTGACTGACAGACTGACTGAATAAGGATGACTGACAGACTGACTGAATAAGGCTGACTGACTGACTGACTGACAGACTGACTGAATAAGGCTGACCGACTGACTGACTGACTGACTGACTGACTGACTGAATGACTGACTGACTGACTGACCGAGACTGACTGACTGACTGACTGAGACTGGACTGGACTGACTGACTGACTGACTGACTGAGACTGGACTGGACTGACTGACTGACTGACTGACTGAGACTGACTGACTGCTTTAGTGACTAACTGACTGCACAGGACTGACCGACTGACTGACTGACTGACTGCCTGACTGACTGACTGACTGAATGACTGACTGACTGAGACTAAATGACTGACTGCTTGACTGACTGGCTGAAGGACTAACTGACTGACTGAGTGACTGACTGACTGGACTGACTGACTGAGACGGAATGACTGAGTGCTTGACTGATTGACTGTCAGACTGACTGACTGACTTCGCAAAAGGGAAAAATAAAAAAAAAAGAATTATAAAATTAGAAAAAAATATTTGCATTTAAGATTTCCTTTCCGGCTGGGATTTGAACCCAGGGCGACACTCATGGAAGCCCAACGCTCTCGCCAATATACTATCGGATCTCTGTTGATCGGTGTCTTAATTATAATAAAAACAAAAAATGCACCTTAGTAATTATTGATCTAAAATCTTTGAAATCTAAAGGTCGAATGATTAAACTGACTCAGAATTTTCTTCCGTACATAAATAATCCATATTTGCAAAAGAAAGAAATTGAAAAAAAAAAGAATCTTCACATTAGAAGAGAAATATATACAAGGAAGATTTTCGTTCCGGCCGGGACTCGAACCCAGTACCACGCGCTTGGAACCCAACGGTCTAGCCATTAGGCTATCGGAGCTCTGTCGATGGAAGTCTTAAATATAATAAAAACAAAAAATGCACCTTGGTAATTATTGATTCAAACACTTTGAAATTTACAGGTCGAATAATTAAACTGACTCAGAATTTTTCTCCCTACATAAATAATCAATATTCGCAAAAGAGAAAAATTAAAAAAAAAAGAAGAAGAAATTTCAAATTAGAAACTAAAAGTATACATTGAAAATTTTCGTTCAGGCTGGGACTCGAACCCAGGGCCACTCGCTTGGAAGCCTACCACTCTAGCCATTAGTCTATGGGAGCTCTGTCGGTGGGAGTTTTAAATATAATAAAAACAAAAAATGCACCTTGGTAATTGTTTATTTAAACACTTTGAAATCTTCGTGTCGAAAAATTAAACTGACTCAGAATTTTCTTCCCTACATAAATAATCAATAATTGCAAAGGAAAGAAATTGAAAAAAAAAAGAATTTTCAAATTAGAAAAGAAATATATACATTGAAGATATTCGCTCCGGCTTGGACTCGAACCCAGGCCACTCGCTTGGAAGACCAGCGGTCTAGCCATTAGGCTATCGGAGTTCTGTCGAGCGGAGTCTTACTGCCTGACTGCCAGACTGACTTACTGACTGACTGATACTGACTGACTGACTCACTGACTGACCGAGACTGACTGACTAACTGCCTGACTGAGTGAGACTGGACTGACTGACTGACTGACTGACTGACTGACTAACTGACTGACTGAGACTGACTGACTGACTGCTTGACTCTCTGCCTGGCTATTTCACTGACTGACTGAATGACTAAATGACTGACTGACACTGACTGACTGACTGCTTGACTACCTGACTGACTGCTTGACTGACTAACTGACTGGACAGGATTGATCGACTGACTGACTGACAGACTGACTGAATAAGGATGACTGACAGACTGACTGAATAAGGCTGACTGACTGACTGACTGACAGACTGACTGAATAAGGCTGACCGACTGACTGACTGCCTGACTGACTGACTGACTGAATGACTGACTGACTGACTGACCGAGACTGACTGACTGACTGACTGAGACTGGACTGGACTGACTGACTGACTGACTGACTGAGACTGACTGACTGCTTTAGTGACTAACTGACTGCACAGGACTGACCGACTGACTGACTGACTGCCTGACTGACTGACTGACTGAATGACTGACTGACTGAGACTAAATGACTGACTGCTTGACTGACTGGCTGAAGGACTAACTGACTGACTGAGTGACTGACTGACTGGACTGACTGACTGAGACTGAATGACTGAGTGCTTGACTGATTGACTGTCAGACTGACTGACTGACTTCACAAAAGGGAAAAATAAAAAAAAAAGAATTATAAAATTAGAAAAAAATATTTGCATTTAAGATTTCCTTTCCGGCCGGGACTCGAACCCAGTACCACGCGCTAGGAACCCAACGGTCTAGCCATTAGGCTATCGGAGCTCTGTCGATGGAAGTCTTAAATATAATAAAAACCAAAAATGCACCTTGGTAATTATTGATTCAAACACTTTGAAATTTACAGGTCGAATAATTAAACTGACTCAGAATTTTTCTCCCTACATAAATAATCAATATTCGCAAAAGAGAAAAATTAAAAAAAAAAGAAGAAGAGATTTCAAATTAGAAACTAAAAGTATACATTGAAGATTTTCGTTCAGGCTGGGACTCGAACCCAGGGCCACTCGCTTGGAAGCCTAACACTCTAGCCATTAGTCTATGGGAGCTCTGTCGGTGGGAGTTTTAAATATAATAAAAACAAAAAATGCACCTTGGTAATTGTTTATTTAAACACTTTGAAATCTTCGTGTCGAAAAATTAAGCTGACTCAGAATTTTCTTCCCTACATAAATAATCAATAATTGCAAAGGAAAGAAATTGAAAAAAAAAAGAATTTTCAAATTAGAAAAGAAATATATGCATTGAAGATATTCGCTCCGGCTGGGACTCGAACCCAGGCCACTCGCTTGGAAGACCAGCGGTCTAGCCATTAGGCTATCGGAGTTCTGTCGAACGGAGTCTTACTGCCTGACTGATACTGCCTGACTGACAGACTGACTCACTGACTGACTGATACTGCCTGACTGACAGACTGACTCACTGACTGACTGATACTGACTGACTGACTCACTGACTGACCGAGACTGACTGACTAACTGCCTGACTGACTGAGACTGGACTGACTGACTGACTGACTGACTGACTGACTAACTGACTGACTGAGACTGACTGACTGACTGCTTGACTCTCTGACTGGCTATTTCACTGACTGACTGAATGACTAAATGACTGACTGACACTGACTGACTGACTGCTTGACTACCTGACTGACTGCTTGACTGACTAACTGACTGGACAGGACTGACCGACTGACTGACTGACAGACTGACTGAATAAGGATGACTGACAGACTGACTGAATAAGGCTGACTGACTGACTGACTGACAGACTGACTGACTGCTTGACTACCTGACTGACTGCTTGACTGACTAACTGACTGGACAGGACTGACCGACTGACTGACTGACAGACTGACTGAATAAGGATGACTGACAGACTGACTGAATAAGGCTGACTGACTGACAGACTGACTGAATAAGGCTGACCGACTGACTGACTGCCTGACTGACTGACTGCCTGACTGACTGACTGACTGACTGAATGACTGACTGACTGACTGACCGAGACTGACTGACTGACTGACTGAGACTGGACTGGACTGACTGACTGAGACTGACTGACGGCTTTAGTGACTAACTGACTGCACAGGACTGACCGACTGACTGACTGACTGACTGCCTGACTGACTGACTGACTGAATGACTGACTGACTGAGACTAAATGACTGACTGCTTGACTGACTGGCTGAAGGACTGACTGACTGACTGAGTGACTGACTGACTGGACTGACTGACTGAGACTGAATGACTGAGTGCTTGACTGATTGACTGTCAGACTGACTGACTGACTTCGCAAAAGGGAAAAATAAAAAAAAAGAATTATAAAATTAGAAAAAAATGTTTGCATTAGGATTTCCTTTCCGGCCGGGACTCGAACCCAGTACCACGCGCTAGGAACCCAACGGTCTAGCCATTAGGCTATCGGAGCTCTGTCGATGGAAGTCTTAAATATAATAAAAACAAAAAATGCACCTTGGTAATTATTGATTCAAACACTTTGAAATTTACAGGTCGAATAATTAAACTGACTCAGAATTTTTCTCAATACATAAATAATCAATATTCGCAAAAGAGAAAAATTAAAAAAAAAAGAAGAAGAGATTTCAAATTAGAAACTAAAAGTATACATTGAAGATTTTCGTTCAGGCTGGGACTCGAACCCAGGGCCACTCGCTTGGAAGCCTAACACTCTAGCCATTAGTCTATGGGAGCTCTGTCGGTGGGAGTTTTAAATATAATAAAAACAAAAAATGCACCTTGGTAATTGTTTATTTAAACACTTTGAAATCTTCGTGTCGAAAAATTAAGCTGACTCAGAATTTTCTTCCCTACATAAATAATCAATAATTGCAAAGGAAAGAAATTGAAAAAAAAAAGAATTTTCAAATTAGAAAAGAAATACATGCATTGAAGATATTCGCTCCGGCTGGGACTCGAACCCAGGCCACTCGCTTGGAAGACCAGCGGTCTAGCCATTAGGCTATCGGAGTTCTGTCGAACGGAGTCTTACTGCCTGACTGATACTGCCTGACTGACAGACTGACTCACTGACTGACTGATACTGACTGACTGACTCACTGACTGACCGAGACTGACTGACTAACTGCCTGACTGACTGAGACTGGACTGACTGACTGACTGACTGACTGACTGACTAACTGACTGACTGAGACTGACTGACTGACTGCTTGACTCTCTGACTGGCTATTTCACTGACTGACTGAATGACTAAATGACTGACTGACACTGACTGACTGACTGCTTGACTACCTGACTGACTGCTTGACTGACTAACTGACTGGACAGGACTGACCGACTGACTGACTGACAGACTGACTGAATAAGGATGACTGACAGACTGACTGAATAAGGCTGACTGACTGACTGACTGACAGACTGACTGACTGCTTGACTACCTGACTGACTGCTTGACTGACTAACTGACTGGACAGGACTGACCGACTGACTGACTGACAGACTGACTGAATAAGGATGACTGACAGACTGACTGAATAAGGCTGACTGACTGACAGACTGACTGAATAAGGCTGACCGACTGACTGACTGCCTGACTGACTGACTGCCTGACTGACTGACTGACTGACTGAATGACTGACTGACTGACTGACCGAGACTGACTGACTGACTGACTGAGACTGGACTGGACTGACTGACTGAGACTGACTGACGGCTTTAGTGACTAACTGACTGCACAGGACTGACCGACTGACTGACTGACTGACTGCCTGACTGACTGACTGACTGAATGACTGACTGACTGAGACTAAATGACTGACTGCTTGACTGACTGGCTGAAGGACTGACTGACTGACTGAGTGACTGACTGACTGGACTGACTGACTGAGACTGAATGACTGAGTGCTTGACTGATTGACTGTCAGACTGACTGACTGACTTCGCAAAAGGGAAAAATAAAAAAAAAGAATTATAAAATTAGAAAAAAATGTTTGCATTAGGATTTCCTTTCCGGCCGGGACTCGAACCCAGTACCACGCGCTAGGAACCCAACGGTCTAGACATTAGGCTATCGGAGCTCTGTCGATGGAAGTCTTAAATATAATAAAAACAAAAAATGCACCTTGGTAATTATTGATTCAAACACTTTGAAATTTACAGGTCGAATAATTAAACTGACTCAGAATTTTTCTCAATACATAAATAATCAATATTCGCAAAAGAGAAAAATTAAAAAAAAAAGAAGAAGAAATTTCAAATTAGAAACTAAAAGTATACATTGAAGATTTTCGTTCAGGCTGGGACTCGAACCCAGGGCCACTCGCTTGGAAGCCTAACACTCTAGCCATTAGTCTATGGGAGCTCTGTCGGTGGGAGTTTTAAATATAATAAAAACAAAAAATGCACCTTGGTAATTGTTTATTTAAACACTTTGAAATCTTTGTGTCGAAAAATTAAACTGACTCAGAATTTTCTTCCCTACATAAATAATCAATAATTGCAAAGGAAAGAAATTGAAAAAAAAAAAGAATTTTCAAATTAGAAAAGAAATATATACATTGAAGATATTCGCTCCGGCTGGGACTCGAACCCAGGCCACTCGCTTGGAAGACCAGCGGTCTAGCCATTAGGCTATCGGAGTTCTGTCGAGCGGAGTCTTACTGCCTGACTGATACTGCCTGACTGACAGACTGACTCACTGACTGACTGATACTGACTGACTGACTCACTGACTGACCGAGACTGACTGACTAACTGCCTGAGACTGGACTGACTGACTGACTGACTGACTGACTGACTAACTGACTGACTGAGACTGACTGACTGACTGCTTGACTCTCTGACTGGCTATTTCACTGACTGACTGAATGACTAAATGACTGACTGACACTGACTGACTGACTGCTTGACTGACTAACTGACTGGACAGGACTGACCGACTGACTGACTGACAGACTGACTGAATAAGGATGACTGACAGACTGACTGAATAAGGCTGACTGACTGACTGACTGACAGACTGACTGACTGACTGACAGACTGACTGACTGCTTGACTGACTAACTGACTGGACAGGACTGACCGACTGACTGACTGACAGACTGACTGAATAAGGATGACTGACAGACTGACTGAATAAGGCTGACTGACTGACTGACTGACAGACTGACTGAATAAGGCTGACCGACTGACTGACTGCCTGACTGACTGACTGACCGAGACTGACTGACTGACTGACTGACCGAGACTGACTGACTGACTGACTGAGACTGGACTGGACTGACTGACTGACTGACTGACTGAGACTGACTGACTGCTTTAGTGACTAACTGACTGCACAGGACTGACCGACTGACTGACTGCCTGACTGACTGACTGACTGAATGACTGACTGACTGAGACTAAATGACTGACTGCTTGACTGACTGGCTGAAGGACTAACTGACTGACTGAGTGACTGACTGACTGGACTGACTGACTGAGACTGAATGACTGAGTGCTTGACTGATTGACTGTCAGACTGACTGACTGACTTCGCAAAAGGGAAAAATAAAAAAAAAGAATTATAAAATTAGAAAAAAATATTTGCATTTAAGATTTCCTTTCCGGCCGGGACTCGAACCCAGTACCACGCGCTAGGAACCCAACGGTCTAGCCATTAGGCTATCGGAGCTCTGTCGATGGAAGTCTTAAATATAATAAAAACAAAAAATGCACCTTGGTAATTATTGATTCAAACACTTTGAAATTTACAGGTCGAATAATTAAACTGACTCAGAATTTTTCTCCCTACATAAATAATCAATATTCGCAAAAGAGAAAAATTAAAAAAAAAAAGAAGAAGAAATTTCAAAATAGAAACTAAAAGTATACATTGAAGATTTTCGTTCAGGCTGGGACTCGAACCCAGGGCCACTCGCTTGGAAGCCTAACACTCTAGCCATTAGTCTATGAGAGCTCTGTCGGTGGGAGTTTTAAATATAATAAAAACAAAAATGCACCTTAATAATTGTTTATTTAAACACTTTGAAATCTTCGTGTCGAAAAATTAAACTGACTCAGAATTTTCTTCCCTACATAAATAATCAATAATTGCAAAGGAAAAAAATTGAAAAAAAAAGAATTTTCAAATTAGAAAAGAAATATATACATTGAAGATATTCGCTCCGGCTGGGACTCGAACCCAGGCCACTCGCTTGGAAGACCAGCGGTCTAGCCATTAGGCTATCGGAGTTTTGTCGAGCGGAGTCTTACTGCCTGACTGATACTGCCTGACTGACAGACTGACTCACTGACTGACTGATACTGACTGACTGACTCACTGACTGACCGAGACTGACTGACTAACTGCCTGACTGACTGAGACAGGACTGACTGACTGACTGACTGACTGTCTAACTGACTGACTGAGACTGACTGACTGACTGCTTGACTCTCTGACTGGCTATTTCACTGACTGACTGAATGACTAAATGACTGACTGACACTGACTGACTGACTGCTTGACTACCTGACTGACTGCTTGACTGACTAACTGACTGAACAGGACTGACCGACTGACTGACTGACAGACTGACTGAATAAGGATGACTGACAGACTGACTGAATAAGGCTGACTGACTGACTGACTGACAGACTGACTGAATAAGGCTGACCGACTGACTGACTGCCTGACTGACTGACTGACTGAATGACTGACTGACTGACTGACTGACTGACCGAGACTGACTGACTGACTGACTGACTGAGACTGGACTGGACTGACTGACTGACTGACTGACTGAGACTGACTGACTGCTTTAGTGACTAACTGACTGCACAGGACTGACCGACTGACTGACTGACTGACTGCCTGACTGACTGACTGACTGAATGACTGACTGACTGAGACTAAATGACTGACTGCTTGACTGACTGGCTGAAGGACTAACTGACTGACTGAGTGACTGACTGACTGGACTGACTGACTGAGACTGAATGACTGAGTGCTTGACTGATTGACTGTCAGACTGACTGACTGACTTCGCCAAAGGGAAAAATAAAAAAAAAAATTATAAAATTAGAAAAAAATGTTTGCATTAGGATTTCCTTTCCGGCCGGGACTCGAACCCAGTACCACGCGCTAGGAACCCAACGGTCTAGCCATTAGGCTATCGGAGCTCTGTCGATGGAAGTCTTAAATATAATAAAAACAAAAAATGCAACTTGGTAATTATTGATTCAAACACTTTGAAATTTACAGGTCGAATAATTAAACTGACTCAGAATTTTTCTCCCTACATAAATAATCAATATTCGCAAAAGAGAAAAATTAAAAAAAAAAGAAGAAGAAATTTCAAATTAGAAACTAAAAGTATACATTGAAGATTTTCGTTCAGGCTGGGACTCGAACCCAGGGCCACTCGCTTGGAAGCCTAACACTCTAGCCATTAGTCTATGGGAGCTCTGTCGGTGGGAGTTTTAAATATAATAAAAACAAAAAATGCACCTTGGTAATTGTTTATTTAAACACTTTGAAATCTTTGTGTCGAAAAATTAAACTGACTCAGAATTTTCTTCCCTACATAAATAATCAATAATTGCAAAGGAAAGAAATTGAAAAAAAAAAGAATTTTCAAATTAGAAAAGAAATATATACATTGAAGATATTCGCTCCGGCTGGGACTCGAACCCAGGCCACTCGCTTGGAAGACCAGCGGTCTAGCCATTAGGCTATCGGAGTTCTGTCGAGCGGAGTCTTACTGCCTGACTGATACTGCCTGACTGACAGACTGACTCACTGACTGACTGATACTGACTGACTGACTCACTGACTGACCGAGACTGACTGACTAACTGCCTGACTGAGTGAGACTGGACTGACTGACTGACTGACTGACTGACTGACTAACTGACTGACTGAGACTGACTGACTGACTGCTTGACTCTCTGACTGGCTATTTCACTGACTGACTGAATGACTAAATGACTGACTGACACTGACTGACTGACTGCTTGACTACCTGACTGACTGCTTGACTGACTAACTGACTGGACAGGACTGACCGACTGACTGACTGACAGACTGACTGAATAAGGATGACTGACAGACTGACTGAATAAGGCTGACTGACTGACTGACTGACAGACTGACTGACTGCTTGACTACCTGACTGACTGCTTGACTGACTAACTGACTGGACAGGACTGACCGACTGACTGACTGACAGACTGACTGAATAAGGATGACTGACAGACTGACTGAATAAGGCTGACTGACTGACTGACTGACAGACTGACTGAATAAGGCTGACCGACTGACTGACTGCCTGACTGACTGACTGACCGAGACTGACTGACTGACTGACTGACCGAGACTGACTGACTGACTGACTGAGACTGGACTGGACTGACTGACTGACTGACTGACTGAGACTGACTGACTGCTTTAGTGACTAACTGACTGCACAGGACTGACCGACTGACTGACTGACTGACTGCCTGACTGACTGACTGACTGAATGACTGACTGACTGAGACTAAATGACTGACTGCTTGACTGACTGGCTGAAGGACTAACTGACTGACTGAGTGACTGACTGACTGGACTGACTGACTGAGACTGAATGACTGAGTGCTTGACTGATTGACTGTCAGACTGACTGACTGACTTCGCAAAAGGGAAAAATAAAAAAAAAGAATTATAAAATTAGAAAAAAATATTTGCATTTAAGATTTCCTTTCCGGCCGGGACTCGAACCCAATACCACGCGCTAGGAACCCAACGGTCTAGCCATTAGGCTATCGGAGCTCTGTCGATGGAAGTCTTAAATATAATAAAAACAAAAAATGCACCTTGGTAATTATTGATTCAAACACTTTGAAATTTACAGGTCGAATAATTAAACTGACTCAGAATTTTTCTCCCTACATAAATAATCAATATTCGCAAAAGAGAAAAATTTAAAAAAAAAGAAGAAGAAATTTCAAAATAGAAACTAAAAATATACATTGAAGATTTTCGGTCAGGCTGGGACTCGAACCCAGGGCCACTCGCTTGGAAGCCTAACACTCTAGCCATTAGTCTATGGGAGCTCTGTCGGTGGGAGTTTTAAATATAATAAAAACAAAAAATGCACCTTGGTAATTGTTTATTTAAACACTTTGAAATCTTCGTGTCGAAAAATTAAACTGACTCAGAATTTTCTTCCCTAACTAAATAATCAATAATTGCAAAGGAAAGAAATTGAAAAAAAAAAGAATTTTCAAATTAGAAAAGAAATATATACATTGAAGATATTCGCTCCGGCTGGGACTCGAACCCAGGCCACTCGCTTGGAAGACCAGCGGTCTAGCCATTAGGCTATCGGAGTTCTGTCGAGCGGAGTCTTACTGCCTGACTGATACTGCCTGACTGACAGACTGACTCACTGACTGACTGATACTGACTGACTGACTCACTGACTGACCGAGACTGACTGACTAACTGCCTGACTGACTGAGACAGGACTGACTGACTGACTGACTGACTGACTGTCTAACTGACTGACTGAGACTGACTGACTGACTGCTTGACTCTCTGACTGGCTATTTCACTGACTGACTGAATGACTAAATGACTGACTGACACTGACTGACTGACTGCTTGACTACCTGACTGACTGCTTGACTGACTAACTGACTGAACAGGACTGACCGACTGACTGACTGACAGACTGACTGAATAAGGATGACTGACAGACTGACTGAATAAGGCTGACTGACTGACTGACTGACAGACTGACTGAATAAGGCTGACCGACTGACTGACTGCCTGACTGACTGACTGACTGAATGACTGACTGACTGACTGACTGACTGACCGAGACTGACTGACTGACTGACTGACTGAGACTGGACTGGACTGACTGACTTACTGACTGACTGAGACTGACTGACTGCTTTAGTGACTAACTGACTGCACAGGACTGACCGACTGACTGACTGACTGACTGCCTGACTGACTGACTGACTGAATGACTGACTGACTGAGACTAAATGACTGACTGCTTGACTGACTGGCTGAAGGACTAACTGACTGACTGAGTGACTGACTGACTGGACTGACTGACTGAGACTGAATGACTGAGTGCTTGACTGATTGACTGTCAGACTGACTGACTGACTTCGCAAAAGGGAAAAATAAAAAAAAAGAATTATAAAATTAGAAAAAAATGTTTGCATTAGGATTTCCTTTCCGGCCGGGACTCGAACCCAGTACCACGCGCTAGGAACCCAACGGTCTAGCCATTAGGCTATCGGAGCTCTGTCGATGGAAGTCTTAAATATAATAAAAACAAAAAATGCAACTTGGTAATTATTGATTCAAACACTTTGAAATTTACAGGTCGAATAATTAAACTGACTCAGAATTTTTCTCCCTACATAAATAATCAATATTCGCAAAAGAGAAAAATTAAAAAAAAAAGAAGAAGAAATTTCAAATTAGAAACTAAAAGTATACATTGAAGATTTTCGTTCAGGCTGGGACTCGAACCCAGGGCCACTCGCTTGGAAGCCTAACACTCTAGCCATTAGTCTATGGGAGCTCTGTCGGTGGGAGTTTTAAATATAATAAAAACAAAAAATGCACCTTGGTAATTGTTTATTTAAACACTTTGAAATCTTTGTGTCGAAAAATTAAACTGACTCAGAATTTTCTTCCCTACATAAATAATCAATAATTGCAAAGGAAAGAAATTGAAAAAAAAAGAATTTTCAAATTAGAAAAGAAATATATACATTGAAGATATTCGCTCCGGCTGGGACTCGAACCCAGGCCACTCGCTTGGAAGACCAGCGGTCTAGCCATTAGGCTATCGGAGTTCTGTCGAGCGGAGTCTTACTGCCTGACTGATACTGCCTGACTGACAGACTGACTCACTGACTGACTGATACTGACTGACTGACTCACTGACTGACCGAGACTGACTGACTAACTGCCTGACTGACTGAGACTGGACTGACTGACTGACTGACTAACTGACTGACTGAGACTGACTGACTGACTGCTTGACTCTCTGACTGGCTATTTCACTGACTGACTGAATGACTAAATGACTGACTGACACTGACTGACTGACTGCTTGACTACCTGACTGACTGCTTGACTGACTAACTGACTGGACAGGACTGACCGACTGACTGACTGACAGACTGACTGAATAAGGATGACTGACAGACTGACTGAATAAGGCTGACTGACTGACTGACTGACAGACTGACTGACTGCTTGACTACCTGACTGACTGCTTGACTGACTAACTGACTGGACAGGACTGACCGACTGACTGACTGACAGACTGACTGAATAAGGATGACTGACAGACTGACTGAATAAGGCTGACTGACTGACTGACTGACAGACTGACTGAATAAGGCTGACCGACTGACTGACTGCCTGACTGACTGACTGACCGAGACTGACTGACTGACTGACTGACCGAGACTGACTGACTGACTGACTGAGACTGGACTGGACTGACTGACTGACTGACTGACTGAGACTGACTGACTGCTTTAGTGACTAACTGACTGCACAGGACTGACCGACTGACTGACTGACTGACTGCCTGACTGACTGACTGACTGAATGTCTGACTGACTGAGACTAAATGACTGACTGCTTGACTGACTGGCTGAAGGACTAACTGACTGACTGAGTGACTGACTGACTGGACTGACTGACTGAGACTGAATGACTGAGTGCTTGACTGATTGACTGTCAGACTGACTGACTGACTTCGCAAAAGGGAAAAATAAAAAAAAAGAATTATAAAATTAGAAAAAAATATTTGCATTTAAGATTTCCTTTCCGGCCGGGACTCGAACCCAATACCACGCGCTAGGAACTTAACGGTCTAGCCATTAGGCTATCGGAGCTCTGTCGATGGAAGTCTTAAATATAATAAAAACAAAAAATGCACCTTGGTAATTATTGATTCAAACACTTTGAAATTTACAGGTCGAATAATTAAACTGACTCAGAATTTTTCTCCCTACATAAATAATCAATATTCGCAAAAGAGAAAAATTTAAAAAAAAAGAAGAAGAAATTTCAAAATAGAAACTAAAAATATACATTGAAGATTTTCGGTCAGGCTGGGACTCGAACCCAGGGCCACTCGCTTGGAAGCCTAACACTCTAGCCATTAGTCTATGGGAGCTCTGTCGGTGGGAGTTTTAAATATAATAAAAACAAAAAACGCACCTTGGTAATTGTTTATTTAAACACTTTGAAATCTTCGTGTCGAAAAATTAAACTGACTCAGAATTTTCTTCCCTACATAAATAATCAATAATTGCAAAGGAAAGAAATTGAAAAAAAAAGAATTTTCAAATTAGAAAAGAAATATATACATTGAAGATATTCCCTCCGGCTGGGACTCGAACCCAGGCCACTCGCTTGGAAGACCAGCGGTCTAGCCATTAGGCTATCGGAGTTTTGTCAAGCGGAGTCTTACTGCCTGACTGATACTGCCTGACTGACAGACTGACTCACTGACTGACTGATACTGACTGACTGACTCACTGACTGACCGAGACTGACTGACTAACTGCCTGACTGACTGAGACTGGACTGACTGACTGACTGACTGACTGACTGACTAACTGACTGACTGAGACTGATTGACTGACTGCTTGACTCTCTGACTGGCTATTTCACTGACTGACTGAATGACTAAATGACTGACTGACACTGACTGACTGACTGCTTGACTACCTGACTGACTGCTTGACTGACTAACTGACTGGACAGGACTGACCGACTGACTGACTGACAGACTGACTGAATAAGGATGACTGACAGACTGACTGAATAAGGCTGACTGACTGACTGACTGACAGACTGACTGAATAAGGCTGACCGACTGACTGACTGCCTGACTGACTGACTGAATGACTGACTGACTGACTGACCGAGACTGACTGACTGACTGACTGACTGAGACTGGACTGGACTGACTGACTGACTGACTGACTGAGACTGACTGACTGCTTTAGTGACTAACTGACTGCACAGGACTGACCGACTGACTGACTGACTGACTGCCTGACTGACTGACTGACTGAATGACTGACTGACTGAGACTAAATGACTGACTGCTTGACTGACTGGCTGAAGGACTAACTGACTGACTGAGTGACTGACTGACTGGACTGACTGACTGAGACTGAATGACTGAGTGCTTGACTGATTGACTGTCAGACTGACTGACTGACTTCGCAAAAGGGAAAAATAAAAAAAAAAGAATTATAAAATTAGAAAAAAATATTTGCATTTAAGATTTCCTTTCCGGCCGAGACTCGAACCCAGTACCACGCGCTAGGAACCCAACGGTCTAGCCATTAGGCTATCGGAGCTCTGTCAATGGAAGTCTTAAATATAATAAAAACAAAAAATGCACCTTGGTAATTATTGATTCAAACACTTTGAAATTTACAGGTCGAATAATTAAACTGACTCAGAATTTTGCTCCCTACATAAATAATCAATATTCGCAAAAGAGAAAAATTAAAAAAAAAGAAGAAGAAATTTCAAATTAGAAACAAAAAGTGTACATTGAAGATTTTCGTTCAGGCTGGGACTCGAACCCAGGGCCACTCGTTTGGAAGCCTAACACTCTAGCCATTAGTCTATGGGAGCTCTGTCGGTGGGAGTTTTAAATATAATAAAAACAAAAAATGCACCTTGGTAATTGTTTATTTAAACACTTTGAAATCTTCGTGTCGAAAAATTAAACTGACTCAGAATTTTCTTCCCTACATAAATAATCAATAATTGCAAAGGAAAGAAATTGAAAAAAAAAAGAATTTTCAAATTAGAAAAGAAATATATACATTGAAGATATTCGCTCCGGCTGGGACTCGAACCCAGGCCACTCGCTTGGAAGACCAGCGGTCTAGCCATTAGGCTATCGGAGTTCTGTCGAGCGGAGTCTTACTGCCTGACTGATACTGCCTGACTGACAGACTGACTCACTGACTGACTGATACTGACTGACTGACTCACTGACTGACCGAGACTGACTGACTAACTGCCTGACTGACTGAGACTGGACTGACTGACTGACTGACTGACTGACTAACTGACTGACTGAGACTGACTGACTGACTGCTTGACTCTCTGACTGGCTATTTCACTGACTGACTGAATGACTAAATGACTGACTGACACTGACTGACTGACTGCTTGACTACCTGACTGACTGCTTGACTGACTAACTGACTGGACAGGACTGACCGACTGACTGACTGACAGACTGACTGAATAAGGATGACTGACAGACTGACTGAATAAGGCTGACTGACTGACTGACTGACAGACTGACTGAATAAGGCTGACCGACTGACTGACTGCCTGACTGACTGACTGACTGAATGACTGACTGACTGACTGACCGAGACTGACTGACTGACTGACTGACTGAGACTGGACTGGACTGACTGACTGACTGACTGACTGAGACTGACTGACTGCTTTAGTGACTAACTGACTGCACAGGACTGACCGACTGACTGACTGACTGACTGCCTGACTGACTGACTGACTGAATGACTGACTGACTGAGACTAAATGACTGACTGCCTGACTGACTGGCTGAAGGACTAACTGACTGACTGAGTGACTGACTGACTGGACTGACTGACTGAGACTGAATGACTGAGTGCTTGACTGATTGACTGTCAGACTGACTGACTGACTTCGCAAAAGGGAAAAATAAAAAAAAAAGAATTATAAAATTAGAAAAAAATATTTGCATTTAAGATTTCCTTTCCGGCCGGGACTCGAACCCAGTACCACGCGCTAGGAACCCAACGGTCTAGCCATTAGGCTATCGGAGCTCTGTCAATGGAAGTCTTAAATATAATAAAAACAAAAAATGCACCTTGGTAATTATTGATTCAAACACTTTGAAATTTACAGGTCGAATAATTAAACTGACTCAGAATTTTTCTCCCTACATAAATAATCAATATTCGCAAAAGAGAAAAATTAAAAAAAAAGAAAAAGAAATTTCAAATTAGAAACTAAAAGTATACATTGAAGATTTTCGTTCAGGCTGGGACTCGAACCCAGGGCCACTCGTTTGGAAGCCTAAAACTCTAGCCATTAGTCTATGGGAGCTCTGTCGGTGGGAATTTTAAATATAATAAAAACAAAAAATGCACCTTGGTAATTGTTTATTTAAACACTTTGAAATCTTCGTGTCGAAAAATTAAACTGACTCAGAATTTTCTTCCCTACATAAATAATCAATAATTGCAAAGGAAAGAAATTGAAAAAAAAAGAATTTTCAAATTAGAAAAGAAATATATACATTGAAGATATTCGCTCCGGCTGGGACTCGAACCCAGGCCACTCGCTTGGAAGACCAGCGGTCTAGCCATTAGGCTATCGGCGTTCTATCGAGCGGAGTCTTACTGCCTGAGTGACAGACTGACTCACTGACTGAGTGATACTGACTGACTGACTCACTGACTGACCGAGACTGACTGACTAACTGCCTGACTGACTGAGACTGGACTGACTGACTGACTGACTGACTGACTGACTAACTGACTGACTGAGACTGACTGATTGACTGCTTGACTCTCTGACTGGCTATTTCACTGACTGACTGAATGACTAAATGACTGACTGACACTGACTGACTGACTGCTTGACTACCTGACTGACTGCTTGACAGACTAACTGACTGGACAGGACTGACCGACTGACTGACTGACAGACTGACTGAATAAGGATGACTGACAGACTGACTGAATAAGGCTGACTGACTGACTGACTGACAGACTGACTGACTGCTTGACTACCTGACTGACTGCTTGACTGACTAACTGACTGGACAGGACTGACCGACTGACTGACTGACAGACTGACTGAATAAGGATGACTGACAGACTGACTGAATAAGGCTGACTGACTGACTGACTGACAGACTGACTGAATAAGGCTGACCGACTGACTGACTGACTGAATGACTGACTGACTGACTGACCGAGACTGACTGACTGACTGACTGAGACTGGACTGGACTGACTGACTGACTGACTGAGACTGACTGACTGCTTTAGTGACTAACTGACTGCACAGGACTGACCGACTGACTGACTGACTGACTGCCTGACTGACTGACTGACTGAATGACTGACTGACTGACTGACTGAGACTAAATGACTGACTGCTTGACTGACTGGCTGAAGGACTAACTGACTGACTGAGTGACTGACTGACTGGACTGACTGACTGAGACTGAATGACTGAGTGCTTGACTGATTGACTGTCAGACTGACTGACTGACTTCGCAAAAGGGAAAAATAAAAAAAAAAGAATTATAAAATTAGAAAAAAATATTTGCATTTAAGATTTCCTTTCCGGCCGAGACTCGAACCCAGTACCACGCGCTAGGAACCCAACGGTCTAGCCATTAGGCTATCGGAGCTCTGTCAATGGAAGTCTTAAATATAATAAAAACAAAAAATGCACCTTGGTAATTATTGATTCAAACACTTTGAAATTTACAGGTCGAATAATTAAACTGACTCAGAATTTTGCTCCCTACATAAATAATCAATATTCGCAAAAGAGAAAAATTAAAAAAAAAGAAGAAGAAATTTCAAATTAGAAACAAAAAGTGTACATTGAAGATTTTCGTTCAGGCTGGGACTCGAACCCAGGGCCACTCGTTTGGAAGCCTAACACTCTAGCCATTAGTCTATGGGAGCTCTGTCGGTGGGAGTTTTAAATATAATAAAAACAAAAAATGCACCTTGGTAATTGTTTATTTAAACACTTTGAAATCTTCGTGTCGAAAAATTAAACTGACTCAGAATTTTCTTCCCTACATAAATAATCAATAATTGCAAAGGAAAGAAATTGAAAAAAAAAAGAATTTTCAAATTAGAAAAGAAATATATACATTGAAGATATTCGCTCCGGCTGGGACTCGAACCCAGGCCACTCGCTTGGAAGACCAGCGGTCTAGCCATTAGGCTATCGGAGTTCTGTCGAGCGGAGTCTTACTGCCTGACTGATACTGCCTGACTGACAGACTGACTCACTGACTGACTGATACTGACTGACTGACTCACTGACTGACCGAGACTGACTGACTAACTGCCTGACTGACTGAGACTGGACTGACTGACTGACTGACTGACTGACTAACTGACTGACTGAGACTGACTGACTGACTGCTTGACTCTCTGACTGGCTATTTCACTGACTGACTGAATGACTAAATGACTGACTGACACTGACTGACTGACTGCTTGACTACCTGACTGACTGCTTGACTGACTAACTGACTGGACAGGACTGACCGACTGACTGACTGACAGACTGACTGAATAAGGATGACTGACAGACTGACTGAATAAGGCTGACTGACTGACTGACTGACAGACTGACTGAATAAGGCTGACCGACTGACTGACTGCCTGACTGACTGACTGACTGAATGACTGACTGACTGACTGACCGAGACTGACTGACTGACTGACTGACTGAGACTGGACTGGACTGACTGACTGACTGACTGACTGAGACTGACTGACTGCTTTAGTGACTAACTGACTGCACAGGACTGACCGACTGACTGACTGACTGACTGCCTGACTGACTGACTGACTGAATGACTGACTGACTGAGACTAAATGACTGACTGCCTGACTGACTGGCTGAAGGACTAACTGACTGACTGAGTGACTGACTGACTGGACTGACTGACTGAGACTGAATGACTGAGTGCTTGACTGATTGACTGTCAGACTGACTGACTGACTTCGCAAAAGGGAAAAATAAAAAAAAAAGAATTATAAAATTAGAAAAAAATATTTGCATTTAAGATTTCCTTTCCGGCCGGGACTCGAACCCAGTACCACGCGCTAGGAACCCAACGGTCTAGCCATTAGGCTATCGGAGCTCTGTCAATGGAAGTCTTAAATATAATAAAAACAAAAAATGCACCTTGGTAATTATTGATTCAAACACTTTGAAATTTACAGGTCGAATAATTAAACTGACTCAGAATTTTTCTCCCTACATAAATAATCAATATTCGCAAAAGAGAAAAATTAAAAAAAAAAGAAGAAGAAATTTCAAATTAGAAACTAAAAGTATACATTGAAGATTTTCGTTCAGGCTGGGACTCGAACCCAGGGCCACTCGTTTGGAAGCCTAACACTCTAGCCATTAGTCTATGGGAGCTCTGTCGGTGGGAGTTTTAAATATAATAAAAACAAAAAAAGCACCTTGGTAATTGTTTATTTAAACACTTTGAAATCTTTGTGTCGAAAAATTAAACTGACTCAGAATTTTCTTCCCTACATAAATAATCAATAATTGCAAAGGAAAGAAATTGAAAAAAAAAAGAATTTTCAAATTAGAAAAGAAATATATACATTGAAGATATTCGCTCCGGCTGGGACTCGAACCCAGGCCACTCGCTTGGAAGACCAGCGGTCTAGCCATTAGGCTATCGGAGTTTCGTCGAGCGGAGTCTTACTGCCTGACTGATACTGCCTGACTGACAGACTGACTCACTGACTGACTGATACTGACTGACTGACTCACTGACTGACCGAGACTGACTGACTAACTGCCTGACTGACTGAGACTGGACTGACTGACTGACTGACTGACTGACTGTCTAACTGACTGGACAGGACTGACCGACTGACTGACTGACAGACTGACTGAATAAGGATGACTGACAGACTGACTGAATAAGGCTGACTGACTGACTGACTGACAGACTGACTGAATAAGGCTGACCGACTGACTGACTGCCTGACTGACTGACTGACTGAATGACTGACAGACTGACTGACCGAGACTGACTGACTGACTGACTGAGACTGGACTGGACTGACTGACTGACTGACTGACTGAGACTGACTGACTGCTTTAGTGACTAACTGACTGCACAGGACTGACCGACTGACTGACTGACTGACTGCCTGACTGACTGACTGACTGAATGACTGACTGACTGAGACTAAATGACTGACTGCTTGACTGACTGGCTGAAGGACTAACTGACTGACTGAGTGACTGACTGACTGGACTGACTGACTGAGACAGAATGACTGAGTGCTTGACTGATTGACTGTCAGACTGACTGACTGACTTCGCAAAAGGGAAAAATAAAAAAAAAGAATTATAAAATTAGAAAAAAATATTTGCATTTAAGATTTCCTTTCCGGCTGGGATTTGAACCCAGGGCGACACTCATGGAAGCCCAACGCTCTCGCCAATATACTATCGGATCTCTGTTGATCGGTGTCTTAATTATAATAAAAACAAAAAATGCACCTTAGTAATTATTGATCTAAAATCTTTGAAATCTAAAGGTCGAATGATTAAACTGACTCAGAATTTTCTTCCGTACATAAATAATCCATATTTGCAAAAGAAAGAAATTGAAAAAAAAAGAATCTTCAAATTAGAAGAGAAATATATACATGGAAGATTTTCGTTCCGGCCGGGACTCGAACCCAGTACCACGCGCTAGGAACCCAACGGTCTAGCCATTAGGCTATCGGAGCTCTGTCGATGGAAGTCTTAAATATAATAAAAACAAAAAATGCACCTTGGTAATTATTGATTCAAACACTTTGAAGTTTACAGGTCGAATAATTAAACTGACTCAGAATTTTTCTCCCTACATAAATAATCAATATTCGCAAAAGAGAAAAATTAAAAAGAAAAGAAGAAGAAATTTCAAATTAGAAACTAAAAGTATACATTGAAGATTTTCGTTCAGGCTGAGACTCGAACCCAGGGCCAATCGCTTGGAAGCGTAACACTCTAGCCATTAGTCTATGGGAGCTCTGTCGGTGGGAGTTTTAAATATAATAAAAACAAAAAATGCACCTTGGTAATTGTTTATTTAAACACTTTGAAATCTTCGTGTCGAAAAATTAAACTGACTCAGAATTTTCTTCCCTACATAAATAATCAATAATTGCAAAGGAAAGAAATTGAAAAAAAAAAGAATTTTCAAATTAGAAAAGAAATATATACATTGAAGATATTCGCTCCGGCTGGGACTCGAACCCAGGCCACTCGCTTGGAAGATCAGCGGTCTAGCCATTAGGCTATCGGAGTTCTGCCGAGCGGAGTGTTACTGCCTGACTGACAGACTGACTAACTGACTGACTGACTGACTAACTGACTGACTGAGACTGACTGACTGACTGCTTGACTCTCTGACTGGCTATTTCACTGACTGACTGAATGACTAAATGACTGACTGACACTGACTGACTGACTGCTTGACTACCTGACTGACTGCTTGACTGACTAACTGACTGGACAGGACTGACCGACTGACTGACTGACAGACTGACTGAATAAGGATGACTGACAGACTGACTGAATAAGGCTGACTGACTGACTGACTGACAGACTGACCGAGACTGACTGACTGACTGACTGAGACTGCACTGGACTGACTGACTGACTGACTGACTGAGACTGACTGACTGCTTTAGTGACTAACTGACTGCACAGGACTGACCGACTGACTGACTGACTGACTGACTGAATGACTGACTGACTGAATGACTGACTGACTGCTTGACTGACTGGCTGAAGGACTAACTGACTGACTGAGTGACTGACTGACTGGACTGACTAAATGAGACTGAATGACTGAGTGCTTGACTGATTGACTGTCAGACTGACTGACTGACTTCGCAAAAGGAAAAAATAAAAAAAAAAGAATTATAAAATTAGAAAAAAATATTTGCATTTAAGATTTCCTTTCCGGCTGGGATTTGAACCCAGGGCGACACTCATGGAAGCCCAACGCTCTCACCAATATACTATCGGATCTTTGTTGATCGGTGTCTTAATTATAATAAAAACAAAAAATGCACTTTAGTAATTATTGATCTAAAATCTTTGAAATCTAAAGGTCGAATGATTAAACTGGCTCAGAATTTTCTTCCGTACATAAATAATCAATATTCGCAAAAGAGAAAAATTAAAAAAAAAAGAAGAAGAAATTTCAAATTAGAAAAGAAATATATACATTGAAGATATTCGCTCCGGCTGGGACTCGAACCCAGGCCGCTCGCTTGGAAGACCAGCGGTCTAGCCATTAGGCTATCGGAGTTCTGTCGAGCGGAGTCTTACTGCCTGACTGATACTGCCTTAATGACAGACTGACTCACTGACTGACTGATACTGACTGACTGACTCACTGACTGACCGAGACTGACTGACTAACTGCCTGACTGACTGAGACTGGACTGACTGACTGACTGACTGACTGAGACTGACTGACTGACTGCTTGACTCTCTGACTGGCTATTTCACTGACTGACTGAATGACTAAATGACTGACTGACACTGACTGACTGACTGCTTGACTACCTGACTAACTGCTTGACTGACTAACTGACTGGACAGGACTGACCGACTGACTGACTGACAGACTGACTGAATAAGGATGACTGACAGACTAACTGAATAAGGCTGACTGACTGACTGACTGACAGACTGACTGAATAAGGCTGACCGACTGACTGACTGCCTGACTGACTGACTGACTGAATGACTGACTGACTGAGACTAAATGACTGACTGCTTGACTGACTGGCTGAAGGACTAACTGACTGACTGAGTGACTGACTGACTGGACTGACTGACTGAGACTGAATGACTGAGTGCTTGACTGATTGACTGTCAGACTGACTGACTGACTTCGCAAAAGGGAAAAATAAAAAAAAAGAATTATAAAATTAGAAAAAAATATTTTTCATTTAAGATTTCCTTTCCGGCCGGGACTCGAACCCAGTACCACGCGCTAGGAACCCAACGGTCTAGCCATTAGGCTATCGGAGCTCTGTCGATGGAAGTCTTAAATATAATAAAAACAAAAAATGCACCTTGGTAATTATTGATTCAAACACTTTGAAATTTACAGGTCGAATAATTAAACTGACTCAGAATTTTTCTCCCTACATAAATAATCAATATTCGCAAAAGAGAAAAATTTAAAAAAAAAAGAAGAAGAAATTTCAAATTAGAAACTAAAAGTATACATTGAAGATTTTCGTTCAGGCTGGGACTCGAACACAGGGCCAGTCGCTTGGAAGCCTAACACTCTAGCCATTAGTCTATGGGAGCTCTGTCGGTGGGAGTTTTAAATATAATAAAAACAAAAAATGCACCTTGGTAATTGTTTATTTAAACACTTTGAAATCTTCGTGTCGAAAAATTAAACTGACTGAGAATTTTCTTCCCTACATAAATAATCAATAATTGCAAAGGAAAGAAATTGAAAAAAAAAAGAATTTTCAAATTAGAAAAGAAATATATACATTGAAGATATTCGCTCCGGCTGGGACTCGAACCCAGGCCACTCGCTTGAAAGACCAGCGGACTAGCCATTAGGCTATCGGAGTTCTGTCGAGCGGAGTCTTACTGCCTGACTGATACTGCCTGACTGACAGACTGACTCACTGACTGACTGATACTGACTGACTGACTCACTGACTGACCGAGACTGACTGACTAACTGCCTGACTGACTGAGACTGGACTGACTGACTGACTGACTGACTAACTGACTGACTGAGACTGACTGACTGACTGCTTGACTCTCTGACTGGCTATTTCACTGACTGACTGAATGACTAAATGACTGACTGACACTGACTGACTGACTGCTTGACTACCTGACTGACTGCTTGACTGACTAACTGACTGGACAGGACTGACCGACTGACTGACTGACAGACTGACTGAATAAGGATGACTGACAGACTGACTGAATAAGGGTGACTGACAGACTGACTGAATAAGGCTGACTGACTGACTGACTGACAGACTGACTGAATAAGGCTGACCGACTGACTGACTGCCTGACTGACTGACTGACTGAATGACTGACAGACTGACTGAACGAGACTGACTGACTGACTGACTGAGACTGGACTGGACTGACTGACTGACTGACTGACTGAGACTGACTGACTGCTTTAGTGACTAACTGACTGCACAGGACTGACCGACTGACTGACTGACTGACTGCCTGACTGACTGACTGACTGAATGACTGACTGACTGAGACTAAATGACTGACTGCTTGACTGACTGACTGCTTGACTAACTGACTGACTGAGTGACTGACTGACTGGACTGACTGACTGAGACTGAATGACTGAGTGCTTGACTGATTGACTGTCAGACTGACTGACTGACTTCGTAAAAGGGAAAAATAAAAAAAAAGAATTATAAAAAAATATTTGCATTTAAGATTTCCTTTCCGGCCGGGACTCGAACCCAGTACCACGCGCTAGGAACCCAACGGTCTAGCCATTAGGTTATCGGAGCTCTGTCGATGGAAGTCTTAAATATAATAAAAACAAAAAATGCACCTTGGTAATTATTGATTCAAACACTTTGAAATTTACAGGTCGAATAATTAAACTGACTCATAATTTTTCTCCCTACATAAATAATCAATATTCGCAAAAGAGAAAAATTAAAAAGAAAAGAAGAAGAAATTTCAAATTAGAAACTAAAAGTATACATTGAAGATTTTCGTTCAGGCTTGGACTCGAACCCAGGGCCACTCGCTTGGAAGCCTAACACTCTAGCCATTAGTCTATGGGAGCTCTGTCGGTGGGAGTTTTAAATATAATAAAAACAAAAAATGCACCTTGGTAATTGTTTATTTAAACACTTTGAAATCTTCGTGTCGAAAAATTAAACTGACTCAGAATTTTCTTCCCTACATAAATAATCAATAATTGCAAAGGAAAGAAATTGAAAAAAAAATTTTTCAAATTAGAAAAGAAATATATACATTGAAGATATTCGCTCCGGCTGGGACTCGAACCCAGGCCACTCGCTTGGAAGACCAGCGGTCTAGCCATTAGGCTATCGTAGTTCTGTCGAGCGGAGTCTTACTGCCTGACTGATACTGCCTGACTGACAGACTGACTCACTGACTGACTGATACTGACTGACTGACTCACTGACCGAGACTGACTGACTAACTGCCTGACTGACTGAGACTGGACTGACTGACTGACTGACTAACTGACTGACTGAGACTGACTGACTGACTGCTTGACTCTCTGACTGGCTATTTCACTGACTGACTGAATGACTAAATGACTGACTGACACTGACTGACTGACTGCTTGACTACCTGACTGACTGCTTGACTGACTAACTGACTGGACAGGACTGACCGACTGACTGACTGACAGTCTGACTGAATAAGGATGACTGACAGACTGACTGAATAAGGCTGACTGACTGACTGACTGAGAGACTGACTGTATAAGGCTGACCGACTGACTGACTGCCTGACTGACTGACTGACTGAATGACTGACTGACTGACTGACCGAGACTGACTGACTGACTGACTGAGACTGGACTGGACTGACTGACTGACTGACTGACTGAGACTGACTGACTGCTTTAGTGACTAACTGAATGCACAGGACTGACCGACTGACTGACTGACTGACTGCTTTAGTGACTAACTGAATGCACAGGACTGACCGACTGACTGACTGACTGACTGCCTGACTGACTGAATGACTGACTGACTGAGACTAAATGACTGACTGCTTGACTGACTGGCTGAAGGACTAACTGACTGACTGAGTGACTGACTGAGACAGAATGACTGAGTGCTTGACTGATTGACTGTCAGACTGACTGACTGACTTCGCAAAAGGGAAAAATAAAAAAAAAAGAATTATAAAATTAGAAAAAAATATTTGCATTTAAGATTTCCTTTCCGGCTGGGATTTGAACCCAGGGCGACACTCATGGAAGCCCAACGCCCTCGCCAATATACTATCGGATCTCTGTTGATCGGTGTCTTAATTATAATAAAAACAAAAAATGCACCTTAGTAATTATTGATCTAAAATCTTTGAAATCTAAAGGTCGAATGATTAAACTGACTCAGAATTTTCTTCCGTACATAAATAATCCATATTTGCAAAAGAAAGAAATTGAAAAAAAAAGAACCTTCAAATTAGAAGAGAAATATATACATAGAAGATTTTCGTTCCGGCCGGGACTCGAACCCAGTACCACGCGCTTGGAACCCAACGGTCTAGCCACTAGGCTATCGGAGCTCTGTCGATGGAAGTCTTAAATATAATAAAAACAAAAAATGCACCTTGGTAATTATTGATTCAAACACTTTGAAATTTACAGGTCGAATAATTAAACTGACTCAGAATTTTTCTCCCTACATAAATAATCAATATTCGCAAAAGAGAAAAATTAAAAAAAAAAGAAGATGAAATTTCAAATTAGAAACTAAAAGTATACATTGAAGATTTTCGTTCAGGCTGGGACTCGAACCCAGGGCCACTCGCTTGGAAGCCTAACACTCTAGCCATTAGTCTATGGGAGCTCTGTCGGTGGGAGTTTTAAATATAATAAAAACAAAAAATGCACCTTGGTAATTGTTTATTTAAACACTTTGAAATCTTCGTGTCGAAAAATTAAACTGACTCAGAATTTTCTTCCCTACATAAATAATCAATAATTGCAAAGGAAAGAAATTGAAAAAAAAAAGAATTTTCAAATTAGAAAAGAAATATATACATTGAAGATACTCGCTCCGGCTGGGACTCGAACCCAGGCCACTCGCTTGGAAGACCAGCGGTCTAGCCATTAGGCTATCGGAGTTCTGTCGAGCGGAGTCTTACTGCCTGACTGATACTGCCTGACTGACAGACTGACTCACTGACTGACTGATACTGACTGACTGACTCACTGACTGACCGAGACTGACTGACTAACTGCCTGACTGACTGAGACTGGACTGACTGACTGACTGACTGACTGACTGACTAACTGACTGACTGAGACTGACTGACTGACTGCTTGACTCTCTGACTGGCTATTTCACTGACTGACTGAATGACTTAATGACTGACTGACACTGACTGACTGACTGCTTGACTACCTGACTGACTGCTTGACTGACTAACTGACTGGACAGGACTGACCGACTGACTGACTGACAGACTGACTGAATAAGGATGACTGACAGACTGACTGAATAAGGCTGACTGACTGACTGACTGACAGACTGACTGACTGCTTGACTACCTGACTGACTGCTTGACTGACTAACTGACTGGACAGGACTGACCGACTGACTGACTGACAGACTGACTGAATAAGGATGACTGACAGACTGACTGAATAAGGCTGACTGACTGACAGACTGACTGAATAAGGCTGACCGACTGACTGACTGCCTGACTGACTGACTGACTGAATGACTGACTGAATGACTGACCGAGACTGACTGACTGACTGACTGAGACTGGACTGGACTGACTGACTGAGACTGACTGACGGCTTTAGTGACTAACTGACTGCACAGGACTGACCGACTGACTGACTGACTGACTGCCTGACTGACTGACTGACTGAATGACTGACTGACTGAGACTAAATGACTGACTGCTTGACTGACTGGCTGAAGGACTAACTGACTGACTGAGTGACTGACTGACTGGACTGACTGAATGAGACTGAATGACTGAGTGCTTGACTGATTGACTGTCAGACTGACTGACTGACTTCGTAAAAGGGAAAAATAAAAAAAAAAGAATTATAAAAAAATATTTGCATTTAAGATTTCCTTTCCGGCCGGGACTCGAACCCAGTACCACGCGCTAGGAACCCAACGGTCTAGCCATTAGGTTATCGGAGCTCTGTCGATGGAAGTCTTAAATATAATAAAAACAAAAAATGCACCTTGGTAATTATTGATTCAAACACTTTGAAATTTACAGGTCGAATAATTAAACTGACTCAGAATTTTTCTACCTACATAAATAATCAATATTCGCAAAAGAGAAAAATTAAAAAAAAAAAAAGAAGAAGAAATTTCAAAATAGAAACTAAAAGTATACATTGAAGATTTTCGTTCAGGCTGGGACTCGAACCCAGGGCCACTCGCTTGGAAGCCTAACACTCTAGCCATTAGTCTATGGGAGCTCTGTCGGTGGGAGTTTTAAATATAATAAAAACAAAAAATGCACCTTAATAATTGTTTATTTAAACACTTTGAAATCTTTGTGTCGAAAAATTAAACTGACTCAGAATTTTCTTCCCTACATAAATAATCAATAATTGCAAAGGAAAGAAATTGAAAAAAAAAGAATTTTCAAATTAGAAAAGAAATATATACATTGAAGATATTCGCTCCGGCTGGGACTCGAACCCAGGCCACTCGCTTGGAAGACCAGCGGTCTAGCCATTAGGCTATCGGAGTTTTGTCGAGCGGAGTCTTACTGCCTGACTGATACTGCCTGACTGACAGACTGACTCACTGACTGACTGATACTGACTGACTGACTCACTGACTGACTGACTGACTGACTGACTGTCTAACTGACTGACTGAGACTGACTGACTGACTGCTTGACTCTCTGACTGGCTATTTCACTGACTGACTGAATGACTAAATGACTGACTGACACTGACTGACTGACTGCTTGACTACCTGACTGACTGCTTGACTGACTAACTGACTGAACAGGACTGACCGACTGACTGACTGACAGACTGACTGAATAAGGATGACTGACAGACTGACTGAATAAGGCTGACTGACTGACTGACAGACTGACTGAATAAGGCTGACCGACTGACTGACTGCCTGACTGACTGACTGACTGAATGACTGACTGACTGACTGACTGACTGACCGAGACTGACTGACTGACTGACTGACTGAGACTGGACTGGACTGACTGACTGACTGACTGACTGAGACTGACTGACTGCTTTAGTGACTAACTGACTGCACAGGACTGACCGACTGACTGACTGACTGACTGCCTGACTGACTGACTGACTGAATGACTGACTGACTGAGACTAAATGACTGACTGCTTGACTGACTGGCTGAAGGACTAACTGACTGACTGAGTGACTGACTGACTGGACTGACTGACTGAGACTGAATGACTGAGTGCTTGACTGATTGACTGTCAGACTGACTGACTGACTTCGCAAAAGGGAAAAATAAAAAAAAAGAATTATAAAATTAGAAAAAAATGTTTGCATTAGGATTTCCTTTCCGGCCGGGACTCGAACCCAGTACCACGCGCTAGGAACCCAACGGTCTAGCCATTAGGCTATCGGAGCTCTGTCGATGGAAGTCTTAAATATAATAAAAACAAAAAATGCACCTTGGTAATTATTGATTCAAACACTTTGAAATTTACAGGTCGAATAATTAAACTGACTCAGAATTTTTCTCCCTACATAAATAATCAATATTCGCAAAAGAGAAAAATTAAAAAAAAAAGAAGAAGAAATTTCAAATTAGAAACTAAAAGTATACATTGAAGATTTTCGTTCAGGCTGGGACTCGAACCCAGGGCCACTCGCTTGGAAGCCTAACACTCTAGCCATTAGTCTATGGGAGCTCTGTCGGTGGGAGTTTTAAATATAATAAAAACAAAAAATGCACCTTGGTAATTGTTTATTTAAACACTTTGAAATCTTCGTGTCGAAAAATTAAACTGACTCAGAATTTTCTTCCCTACATAAATAATCAATAATTGCAAAGGAAAGAAATTGAAAAAAAAAAGAATTTTCAAATTAGAAAAGAAATATATACATTGAAGATATTCGCTCCGGCTGGGACTCGAACCCAGGCCACTCGCTTGGAAGACCAGCGGTCTAGCCATTAGGCTATCGGAGTTCTGTCGAGCGGAGTCTTACTGCCTGACTGATACTGCCTGACTGACAGACTGACTCACTGACTGACTGATACTGACTGACTGACTCACTGACTGACCGAGACTGACTGACTAACTGCCTGACTGACTGAGACTGGACTGACTGACTGACTGACTGACTGACTGACTAACTGACTGACTGAGACTGACTGACTGACTGCTTGACTCTCTGACTGGCTATTTCACTGACTGACTGAATGACTAAATGACTGACTGACACTGACTGACTGACTGCTTGACTACCTGACTGACTGCTTGACTGACTAACTGACTGGACAGGACTGACCGACTGACTGACTGACAGACTGACTGAATAAGGATGACTGACAGACTGACTGAATAAGGCTGACTGACTGACTGACTGACAGACTGACTGAATAAGGCTGACCGACTGACTGACTGCCTGACTGACTGACTGACCGAGACTGACTGACTGACTGACTGACCGAGACTGACTGACTGACTGACTGAGACTGGACTGGACTGACTGACTGACTGACTGACTGAGACTGACTGACTGCTTTAGTGACTAACTGACTGCACAGGACTGACCGACTGACTGACTGACTGACTGCCTGACTGACTGACTGACTGAATGACTGACTGACTGAGACTAAATGACTGACTGCTTGACTGACTGGCTGAAGGACTAACTGACTGACTGAGTGACTGACTGACTGGACTGACTGACTGAGACTGAATGACTGAGTGCTTGACTGATTGACTGTCAGACTGACTGACTGACTTCGCAAAAGGGAAAAATAAAAAAAAGAATTATAAAATTAGAAAAAAATATTTGCATTTAAGATTTCCTTTCCGGCCGGGACTCGAACCCAGTACCACGCGCTAGGAACCCAACGGTCTAGCCATTAGGCTATCGGAGCTCTGTCGATGGAAGTCTTAAATATAATAAAAACAAAAAATGCACCTTGGTAATTATTGATTCAAACACTTTGAAATTTACAGGTCGAATAATTAAACTGACTCAGAATTTTTCTCCCTACATAAATAATCAATATTCGCAAAAGAGAAAAATTTAAAAAAAAAAGAAGAAGAAATTTCAAAATAGAAACTAAAAGTATACATTGAAGATTTTCGGTCAGGCTGGGACTCGAACCCAGGGCCACTCGCTTGGAAGCCTAACACTCTAGCCATTAGTCTATGGGAGCTCTGTCGGTGGGAGTTTTAAATATAATAAAAACAAAAAACGCACCTTGGTAATTGTTTATTTAAACACTTTGAAATCTTCGTGTCGAAAAATTAAACTGACTCAGAATTTTCTTCCCTACATAAATAATCAATAATTGCAAAGGAAAGAAATTGAAAAAAAAAGAATTTTCAAATTAGAAAAGAAATATATACATTGAAGATATTCCCTCCGGCTGGGACTCGAACCCAGGCCACTCGCTTGGAAGACCAGCGGTCTAGCCATTAGGCTATCGGAGTTCTGTCGAGCGGATTCTTACTGCCTGAGTGACAGACTGACTCACTGACTGACTGATACTGACTGACTGACTCACTGACTGACCGAGACTGACTGACTAACTGCCTGACTGACTGAGACTATCGTAGTTCTGTCGAGCGGAGTCTTACTGCCTGACTGATACTGCCTGACTGACAGACTGACTCACTGACTGACTGATACTGACTGACTGACTCACTGACCGAGACTGACTGACTAACTGCCTGACTGACTGAGACTGGACTGACTGACTGACTGACTAACTGACTGACTGAGACTGACTGACTGACTGCTTGACTCTCTGACTGGCTATTTCACTGACTGACTGAATGACTAAATGACTGACTGACACTGACTGACTGACTGCTTGACTACCTGACTGACTGCTTGACTGACTAACTGACTGGACAGGACTGACCGACTGACTGACTGACAGTCTGACTGAATAAGGCTGACTGACTGACTGACTGAATAAGGCTGACTGACTGACTGACTGAGAGACTGACTGTATAAGGCTGACCGACTGACTGACTGCCTGACTGACTGACTGACTGAATGACTGACTGACTGACTGACCGAGACTGACTGACTGACTGACTGAGACTGGACTGGACTGACTGACTGACTGACTGACTGAGACTGACTGACTGCTTTAGTGACTAACTGAATGCACAGGACTGACCGACTGACTGACTGCCTGACTGCCTGACTGACTGACTGACTGAATGACTGACTGACTGAGACTAAATGACTGACTGCTTGACTGACTGGCTGAAGGACTAACTGACTGACTGAGTGACTGACTGAGACAGAATGACTGAGTGCTTGACTGATTGACTGTCAGACTGACTGACTGACTTCGCAAAAGGGAAAAATAAAAAAAAAAGAATTAGAAAATTAGAAAAAAATATTTGCATTTAAGATTTCCTTTCCGGCTGGGATTTGAACCCAGGGCGACACTCATGGAAGCCCAACGCCCTCGCCAATATACTATCGGATCTCTGTTGATCGGTGTCTTAATTATAATAAAAACAAAAAATGCACCTTAGTAATTATTGATCTAAAATCTTTGAAATCTAAAGGTCGAATGATTAAACTGACTCAGAATTTTCTTCCGTACATAAATAATCCATATTTGCAAAAGAAAGAAATTGAAAAAAAAAGAACCTTCAAATTAGAAGAGAAATATATACATAGAAGATTTTCGTTCCGGCCGGGACTCGAACCCAGTACCACGCGCTTGGAACCCAACGGTCTAGCCACTAGGCTATCGGAGCTCTGTCGATGGAAGTCTTAAATATAATAAAAACAAAAAATGCACCTTGGTAATTATTGATTCAAACACTTTGAAATTTACAGGTCGAATAATTAAACTGACTCAGAATTTTTCTCCCTACATAAATAATCAATATTCGCAAAAGAGAAAAATTAAAAAAAAAAGAAGAAGAAATTTCAAATTAGAAACTAAAAGTATACATTGAAGATTTTCGTTCAGGCTGGGACTCGAACCCAGAACCACTCGCTTGGAAGCCTAACACTCTAGCCATTAGTCTATGGGAGCTCTGTCGGTGGGAGTTTTAAATATAATAAAAACAAAAAATGCACCTTGGTAATTGTTTATTTAAACACTTTGAAATCTTCGTGTCGAAAAATTAAACTGACTCAGAATTTTCTTCCCTACATAAATAATCAATAATTGCAAAGGAAAGAAATTGAAAAAAAAAAAGAATTTTCAAATTAGAAAAGAAATATATACATTGAAGATACTCGCTCCGGCTGGGACTCGAACCCAGGCCACTCGCTTGGAAGACCAGCGGTCTAGCCATTAGGCTATCGGAGTTCTGTCGAACGGAGTCTTACTGCCTGACTGATACTGCCTGACTGACAGACTGACTCACTGACTGACTGATACTGACTGACTGACTCACTGACTGACCGAGACTGACTGACTAACTGCCTGACTGACTGAGACTGGACTGACTGACTGACTGACTGACTAACTGACTGACTGAGACTGACTGACTGACTGCTTGACTCTCTGACTGGCTATTTCACTGACTGACTGAATGACTAAATGACTGACTGACACTGACTGACTGACTGCTTGACTACCTGACTGACTGCTTGACTACCTGACTGACTGCTTGACTGACTAACTGACTGGACAGGACTGACCGACTGACTGACTGACAGACTGACTGAATAAGGATGACTGACAGACTGACTGAATAAGGCTGACTGACTGACTGACTGACAGACTGACTGAATAAGGCTGACCGACTGACTGACTGCCTGACTGACTGACTGACTGAATGACTGACAGACTGACTGAACGAGACTGACTGACTGACTGACTGACTGACTGAGACTGACTGACTGCTTTAGTGACTAACTGACTGCACAGGACTGACCGACTGACTGACTGACTGACTGCCTGACTGACTGACTGACTGAATGACTGACTGACTGAGACTAAATGACTGACTGCTTGACTGACTGGCTGAAGGACTAACTGACTGACTGAGTGACTGACTGACTGGACTGACTGACTGAGACAGAATGACTGAGTGCTTGACTGATTGACTGTCAGACTGACTGACTGACTTCGCAAAAGGGAAAAATAAAAAAAAAGAATTAGAAAATTAGAAAAAAATATTTGCATTTAAGATTTCCTTTCCGGCTGGGATTTGAACCCAGGGCGACACTCATGGAAGCCCAACGCCCTCGCCAATATACTATCGGATCTCTGTTGATCGGTGTCTTAATTATAAAAAAACAAAAAATGCACCTTAGTAATTATTGATCTAAAATCTTTGAAATCTAAAGGTCGAATGATTAAACTGACTCAGAATTTTCTTCCGTACATAAATAATCCATATTTGCAAAAGAAAGAAATTGAAAAAAAAAGAACCTTCAAATTAGAAGAGAAATATATACATAGAAGATTTTCGTTCCGGCCGGGACTCGAACCCAGTACCACGCGCTTGGAACCCAACGGTCTAGCCACTAGGCTATCGGAGCTCTGTCGATGGAAGTCTTAAATATAATAAAAACAAAAAATGCACCTTGGTAATTATTGATTCAAACACTTTGAAATTTACAGGTCGAATAATTAAACTGACTCAGAATTTTTCTCCCTACATAAATAATCAATATTCGCAAAAGAGAAAAATTAAAAAAAAAAAGAAGAAGAAATTTCAAATTAGACACTAAAAGTATACATTGAAAATTTTCGTTCAGGCTGGGACTCGAACCCAGGGCCACTCGCTTGGAAGCCTAACACTCTAGCCATTAGTCTATGGGAGCTCTGTCGGTGGGAGTTTTAAATATAATAAAAACAAAAAATGCACCTTGGTAATTGTTTATTTAAACACTTTGAAATCTTTGTGTCGAAAAATTAAACTGACTCAGAATTTTCTTCCCTACATAAATAATCAATAATTGCAAAGGAAAGAAATTGAAAAAAAAAAGAATTTTCAAATTAGAAAAGAAATATATACATTGAAGATATTCGCTCCGGCTGGGACTCGAACCCAGGCCACTCGCTTGGAAGACCAGCGGTCTAGCTATTAGGCTATCGGAGTTCTGTCGAGCGGAGTCTTACTGCCTGAGTGACAGACTGACTCACTGACTGACTGATACTGACTGACTGACTCACTGACTGACCGAGACTGACTGACTAACTGCCTGACTGACTGAGACTGGACTGACTGACTGACTGACTGACTGACTGACTAACTGACTGACTGAGACTGACTGACTGACTGCTTGACTCTCTGACTGGCTATTTCACTGACTGACTGAATGACTAAATGACTGACTGACACTGACTGACTGACTGCTTGACTACCTGACTGACTGCTTGACAGACTAACTGACTGGACAGGACTGACCGACTGACTGACTGACAGACTGACTGAATAAGGATGACTGACAGACTGACTGAATAAGGCTGACTGACTGACTGACTGACAGACTGACTCACTGACTGACTGATACTGACTGACTGACTCACTGACTGACCGAGACTGACTGACTAACTGCCTGACTGACTGAGACTGGACTGACTGACTGACTGACTGACTGACTGTCTAACTGACTGGACAGGACTGACCGACTGACTGACTGACAGACTGACTGAATAAGGATGACTGACAGACTGACTGAATAAGGCTGACTGACTGACTGACTGACAGACTGACTGAATAAGGCTGACCGACTGACTGACTGCCTGACTGACTGACTGACTGAATGACTGACAGACTGACTGACCGAGACTGACTGACTGACTGACTGAGACTGGACTGGACTGACTGACTGACTGACTGACTGAGACTGACTGACTGCTTTAGTGACTAACTGACTGCACAGGACTGACCGACTGACTGACTGACTGACTGCCTGACTGACTGACTGACTGAATGACTGACTGACTGAGACTAAATGACTGACTGCTTGACTGACTGGCTGAAGGACTAACTGACTGACTGAGTGACTGACTGACTGGACTGACTGACTGAGACAGAATGACTGAGTGCTTGACTGATTGACTGTCAGACTGACTGACTGACTTCGCAAAAGGGAAAAATAAAAAAAAAAAGAATTATAAAATTAGAAAAAAATATTTGCATTTAAGATTTCCTTTCCGGCTGAGATTTGAACCCAGGGCGACACTCATGGAAGCCCAACGCTCTCGCCAATATACTATCGGATCTCTGTTGATCGGTGTCTTAATTATAATAAAAACAAAAAATGCACCTTAGTAATTATTGATCTAAAATCTTTGAAATCTAAAGGTCGAATGATTAAACTGACTCAGAATTTTCTTCCGTACATAAATAATCCATATTTGCAAAAGAAAGAAATTGAAAAAAAAAGAATCTTCAAATTAGAAGAGAAATATATACATGGAAGATTTTCGTTCCGGCCGGGACTCGAACCCAGTACCACGCGCTTGGAACCCAACGGTCTAGCCACTAGGCTATCGGAGCTCTGTCGATGGAAGTCTTAAATATAATAAAAACAAAAAATGCACCTTGGTAATTATTGATTCAAACACTTTGAAATTTACAGGTCGAATAATTAAACTGACTCAGAATTTTTCTCCCTACATAAATAATCAATATTCGCAAAAGAGAAAAATTAAAAAAAAAAGAAGAAGAAATTTCAAATTAGAAACTAAAAGTATACATTGAAGATTTTCTTTCAGGCTGGGACTCGAACCCAGGGCCACTCGCTTGGAAGCCTAACACTCTAGCCATTAGTCTATGGGAGCTCTGTCGGTGGGAGTTTTAAATATAATAAAAACAAAAAATGCACCTTGGTAATTGTTTATTTAAACACTTTGAAATCTTCGTGTCGAGAAATTAAACTGACTCAGAATTTTCTTCCCTACATAAATAATCAATAATTGCAAAGGAAAGAAATTGAAAAAAAAAAGAATTTTCAAATTAGAAAAGAAATATATACATTGAAGATATAAGCTCCGGCTGGGACTCGAACCCAGGCCACTCGCTTGGAAGACCAGCGGTCTAGCCATTAGGCTATCGGAGTTCTGTCGAGCGGAGTCTTACTGCCTGACTGATACTGCCTGACTGACAGACTGACTCACTGACTGACTGATACTGACTGACTGACTCACTGACTGACCGAGACTGACTGACTAACTGCCTGACTGACTGAGACTGGACTGACTGACTGACTGACTGACTGACTGACTAACTGACTGACTGAGACTGACTGGCTGACTGCTTGACTCTCTGACTGGCTATTTTACTGACTGACTGAATGACTAAATGACTGACTGACACTGACTGACTGACTGCTTGACTACCTGACTGACTGCTTGACTGACTAACTGACTGGACAGGACTGACCGACTGACTGACTGACAGACTGACTGAATAAGGATGACTGACAGACTGACTGAATAAGGCTGACTGACTGACTGACTGACAGACTGACTGAATAAGGCTGACTGACTGACTGACTGCCTGACTGTCTGACTGACTGAATGACTGATTGACTGACTGACCGAGACTGACTGACTGACTGACTGAGACTGGACTGGACTGACTGACTGACTGACTGACTGAGACTGACTGACTGCTTTAGTGACTAACTGAATGCACAGGACTGACCGACTGACTGACTGCCTGACTGACTGATTGACTGAATGACTGACTGACTGAGACTAAATGACTGACTGCTTGACTGACTGGCTGAAGGACTAACTGACTGACTGAGTGACTGACTGACTGGACTGACTGACTGAGACTGAATGACTGAGTGCTTGACTGATTGACTGTCAGATTGACTGTCAGACTGACTGACTGACTTCGCAAAAGGTAAAAATAAAAAAAAAAAGAATTATAAAATTAGAAAAAAATATTTGCATTTAAGATTTCCTTTCCGGCTGGGATTTGAACCCAGGGCGACACTCATGGAAGCCCAACGCTCTCGCCAATATACTATCGGATCTCTGTTGATCGGTCTCTTAATTATAATAAAAACAAAAATGCACCTTAGTAATTATTGATCTAAAATCTTTGAAATCTAAAGGTCGAATGATTAAATTGACTCAGAATTTTCTTCCGTACATAAATAATCCATATTTGCAAAAGAAAGAAATTGAAAAAAAAAAGAATCTTCAAATTAGAAGAGAAATATATACATGGAAGATTTTCGTTCCGGCCGGGACTCGAACCCAGTACCACGCGCTTGGAAGCCAACGGTCTAGCCATTAGGCTATCGGAGCTCTGTCGATGGAAGTCTTAAATATAATAAAAACAAAAAATGCACCTTGGTAATTATTGATTCAAACACTTTGAAATTTACAGGTCGAATAATTAAACTGACTCAGAATTTTTCTCCCTACATAAATAATCAATATTCGCAAAAGAGAAAAATTAAAAAGAAAAGAAGAAGAAATTTCAAATTAGAAACTAAAAGTATACATTGAAGATTTTCGTTCAGGCTGAGACTCGAACCCAGGGCCACTCGCTTGGAAGCGTAACACTCTAGCCATTAGTCTATGGGAGCTCTGTCGGTGGGAGTTTTAAATATAATAAAAACAAAAAATGCACCTTGGTAATTGTTTATTTAAACACTTTGAAATCTTCGTGTCGAAAAATTAAACTGACTCAGAATTTTCTTCCCTACATAAATAATCAATAATTGCAAAGGAAAGAAATTGAAAAAAAAAGAATTTTCAAATTAGAAAAGAAATATATACATTGAAGATATTCGCTCCGGCTGGGACTCGAACCCAGGCCACTCGCTTGGAAGATCAGCGGTCTAGCCATTAGGCTATCGGAGTTCTGTCGAGCGGAGTCTTACTGCCTGACTGATACTGCCTGACTGACAGACTGACTCACTGACTGACTGATACTGACTGACTGACTCACTGACTGACCGAGACTGACTGACTAACTGCCTGACTGACTGAGACTGGACTGACTGACTGACTGACTGACTGAGACTGACTGACTGACTGCTTGACTCTCTGACTGGCTATTTCACTGACTGACTGAATGACTAAATGACTGACTGACACTGACTGACTGACTGCTTGACTACCTGACTAACTGCTTGACTGACTAACTGACTGGACAGGACTGACCGACTGACTGACTGACAGACTGACTGAATAAGGATGACTGACAGACTGACTGAATAAGGCTGACTGACTGACTGACTGACAGACTGACTGAATAAGGCTGACCGACTGACTGACTGCCTGACTGACTGACTGACTGAATGACTGACTGACTGAGACTAAATGACTGACTGCTTGACTGACTGGCTGAAGGACTAACTGACTGACTGAGTGACTGACTGACTGGACTGACTGACTGAGACTGAATGACTGAGTGCTTGACTGATTGACTGTCAGACTGACTGACTGACTTCGCAAAAGGGAAAAATAAAAAAAAAAGAATTATAAAATTAGAAAAAAATATTTTTCATTTAAGATTTCCTTTCCGGCCGGGACTCGAACCCAGTACCACGCGCTAGGAACCCAACGGTCTAGCCATTAGGCTATCGGAGCTCTGTCGATGGAAGTCTTAAATATAATAAAAACAAAAAATGCACCTTGGTAATTATTGATTCAAACACTTTGAAATTTACAGGTCGAATAATTAAACTGACTCAGAATTTTTCTCCCTACATAAATAATCAATATTCGCAAAAGAGAAAAATTTAAAAAAAAAAGAAGAAGAAATTTCAAATTAGAAACTAAAAGTATACATTGAAGATTTTCGTTCAGGCTGGGACTCGAACCCAGGGCCACTCGCTTGGAAGCCTAACACTCTAGCCATTAGTCTATGGGAGCTCTGTCGGTGGGAGTTTTAAATATAATAAAAACAACAAATGCACCTTGGTAATTGTTTATTTAAACACTTTGAAATCTTCGTGTCGAAAAATTAAACTGACTGAGAATTTTCTTCCCTACATAAATAATCAATAATTGCAAAGGAAAGAAATTGAAAAAAAAAAAAGAATTTTCAAATTAGAAAAGAAATATATACATTGAAGATATTCGCTCCGGCTGGGACTCGAACCCAGGCCACTCGCTTGAAAGACCAGCGGTCTAGCCATTAGGCTATCGGAGTTCTGTCGAGCGGAGTCTTACTGCCTGACTGATACTGCCTGACTGACAGACTGACTCACTGACTGACTGATACTGACTGACTGACTCACTGACTGACCGAGACTGACTGACTAACTGCCTGACTGACTGAGACTGGACTGACTGACTGACTGACTGACTAACTGACTGACTGAGACTGACTGACTGACTGCTTGACTCTCTGACTGGCTATTTCACTGACTGACTGAATGACTAAATGACTGACTGACACTGACTGACTGACTGACACTGACTGACTGACTGAATAAGGCTGACCGACTGACTGACTGCCTGACTGACTGACTGACTGAATGACTGACAGACTGACTGAACGAGACTGACTGACTGACTGACTGAGACTGGACTGGACTGACTGACTGACTGACTGACTGAGACTGACTGACTGCTTTAGTGACTAACTGACTGCACAGGACTGACTGACTGACTGACTGACTGACTGCCTGACTGACTGACTGACTGAATGACTGACTGACTGAGACTAAATGACTGACTGCTTGACTGACTGGCTGAAGGACTAACTGACTGACTGAGTGACTGACTGACTGGACTGACTGACTGAGACAGAATGACTGAGTGCTTGACTGATTGACTGTCAGACTGACTGACTGACTTCGCAAAAGGGAAAAATAAAAAAAAAAAAGAATTAGAAAATTAGAAAAAAATATTTGCATTTAAGATTTCCTTTCCGGCTGGGATTTGAACCCAGGGCGACACTCATGGAAGCCCAACGCCCTCGCCAATATACTATCGGATCTCTGTTGATCGGTGTCTTAATTATAAAAAAACAAAAAATGCACCTTAGTAATTATTGATCTAAAATCTTTGAAATCTAAAGGTCGAATGATTAAACTGACTCAGAATTTTCTTCCGTACATAAATAATCCATATTTGCAAAAGAAAGAAATTGAAAAAAAAAGAACCTTCAAATTAGAAGAGAAATATATACATAGAAGATTTTCGTTCCGGCCGGGACTCGAACCCAGTACCACGCGCTTGGAACCCAACGGTCTAGCCACTAGGCTATCGGAGCTCTGTCGATGGAAGTCTTAAATATAATAAAAACAAAAAATGCACCTTGGTAATTATTGATTCAAACACTTTGAAATTTACAGGTCGAATAATTAAACTGACTCAGAATTTTTCTCCCTACATAAATAATCAATATTCGCAAAAGAGAAAAATTAAAAAAAAAAAAGAAGAAGAAATTTCAAATTAGAAACTAAAAGTATACATTGAAGATTTTCGTTCAGGCTGGGACTCGAACCCAGGGCCACTCGCTTGGAAGCCTAACACTCTAGCCATTAGTCTATGGGAGCTCTGTCGGTGGGAGTTTTAAATATAATAAAAACAAAAAATGCACCTTGGTAATTGTTTATTTAAACACTTTGAAATCTTTGTGTCGAAAAATTAAACTGACTCAGAATTTTCTTCCCTACATAAATAATCAATAATTGCAAAGGAAAGAAATTGAAAAAAAAAAGAATTTTCAAATTAGAAAAGAAATATATACATTGAAGATATTCGCTCCGGCTGGGACTCGAACCCAGGCCACTCGCTTGGAAGAGCAGCGGTCTAGCTATTAGGCTATCGGAGTTCTGTCGAGCGGAGTCTTACTGCCTGACTGATACTGCCTGACTGACAGACTGACTCACTGACTGACTGATACTGACTGACTGACTCACTGACTGACCGAGACTGACTGACTAACTGCCTGACTGACTGAGACTGGATTGACTGACTGACTGACTGACTGACTGACTAACTGACTGACTGAGACTGACTGACTGACTGCTTGACTCTCTGACTGGCTATTTCACTGACTGACTGAATGACTAAATGACTGACTGACACTGACTGACTGACTGCTTGACTACCTGACTGACTGCTTGACTGACTAACTGACTGGACAGGACTGACCGACTGACTGACTGACAGACTGACTGAATAAGGATGACTGACAGACTGACTGAATAAGGCTGACTGACTGACTGACTGACAGACTGACTGAATAAGGCTGACCGACTGACTGACTGCCTGACTGACTGACTGACTGAATGACTGATTGACTGACTGACCGAGACTGACTGACTGACTGACCAAAACTGGACTGGACTGACTGACTGACTGACTGACTGAGACTGACTGACTGCTTTAGTGACTAACTGAATGCACAGGACTGACCGACTGACTGACTGACTGACTGCCTGACTGACTGACTGACTGAATGACTGACTGACTGAGACTAAATGACTGACTGCTTGACTGACTGGCTGAAGGACTAACTGACTGACTGAGTGACTGACTGACTGGACTGACTGACTGAGACTGAATGACTGAGTGCTTGACTGATTGACTGTCAGACTGACTGACTGACTTCGCAAAAGGGAAAAATAAAAAAAAAGAATTATAAAATTAGAAAAAAATATTTGCATTTAAGATTTCCTTTCCGGCTGGGATTTGAACCCAGGGCGACACTCATGGAAGCCCAACGCTCTCGCCAATATACTATCGGATCACTGTTGATCGGTGTCTTAATTATAATAAAAACAAAAAATGCACCTTAGTAATTATTGATCTAAAATCTTTGAAATCTAAAGGTCGAATGATTAAACTGGCTCAGAATTTTCTTCCGTACATAAATAATCCATATTTGCAAAAGAAAGAAATTGAAAAAAAAAAGAATCTTCAAATTAGAAGAGAAATATATACATGGAAGATTTTCGTTCCGACCGGGACTCGAACCCAGTACCACGCGCTTGGAAGCCAACGGTCTAGCCATTAGGCTATCGGAGCTCTGTCGATGGAAGTCTTAAATATAATAAAAACAAAAAATGCACCTTGGTAATTATTGATTCAAACACTTTGAAATTTACAGGTCGAATAATTAAACTGACTCAGAATTTTTCTCCCTACATAAATAATCAATATTCGCAAAAGAGAAAAATTAAAAAGAAAAGAAGAAGAAATTTCAAATTAGAAACTAAAAGTATACATTGAAGATTTTCGTTCAGGCTTGGACTCGAACCCAGGGCCACTCGCTTGGAAGCCTAACACTCTAGCCATTAGTCTATGGGAGCTCTGTCGGTGGGAGTTTTAAATATAATAAAAACAAAAAATGCACCTTGGTAATTGTTTATTTAAACACTTTGAAATCTTCGTGTCGAAAAATTAAACTGACTCAGAATTTTCTTCCCTACTTAAATAATCAATAATTGCAAAGGAAAGAAATTGAAAAAAAAAAAAAAATTCAAATTAGAAAAGAAATATATACATTGAATATATTCGCTCCGGCTGGGACTCGAACCCAGGCCACTCGCTTGGAAGACCAGCGGTCTAGCCATTAGGCTATCGTAGTTCTGTCGAGCGGAGTCTTACTGCCTGACTGATACTGCCTGACTGACAGACTGACTCACTGACTGACTGATACTGACTGACTGACTCACTGACCGAGACTGACTGACTAACTGCCTGACTGACTGAGACTGGACTGACTGACTGACTGACTAACTGACTGACTGAGACTGACTGACTGACTGCTTGACTCTCTGACTGGCTATTTCACTGACTGACTGAATGACTAAATGACTGACTGACACTGACTGACTGACTGCTTGACTACCTGACTGACTGCTTGACTGACTAACTGACTGGACAGGACTGACTGACTGCCTGACTGACTGACTGACTGAATGACTGACTGAGTGACTGACCGAGACTGACTGACTGAGACTGGACTGGACTGACTGACTGACTGACTGACTGAGACTGACTGACTGCTTTAGTGACTAACTGAATGCACAGGACTGACCGACTGACTGACTGACTGACTGCCTGACTGACTGACTGACTGAATGACTGACTGACTGAGACTAAATGACTGACTGCTTGACTGACTGGCTGAAGGACTAACTGACTGACTGAGTGACTGACTGACTGGACTGACTGACTGAGACAGAATGACTGAGTGCTTGACTGATTGACTGTCAGACTGACTGACTGACTTCGCAAAAGGGAAAAATAAAAAAAAAAGAATTATAAAATTAGAAAAAAATATTTGCATTTAAGATTTCCTTTCCGGCTGGGATTTGAACCCAGGGCGACACTCATGGAAGCCCAACGCTCTCGCCAATATACTATCGGATCTTTGTTGATCGGTGTCTTAATTATAATAAAAACAAAAAATGCACTTTAGTAATTATTGATCTAAAATCTTTGAAATCTAAAGGTCGAATGATTAAACTGACTCAGAATTTTCTTCCGTACATAAATAATCCATATTTGCAAAAGAAAGAAATTGAAAAAAAAAAGAATCTTCAAATTAGAAGAGAAATATATACATGGAAGATTTTCGTTCCGGCCGGGACTCGAACCCAGTACCACGCGCTTGGAACCCAACGGTCTAGCCATTAGGCTATCGGAGCTCTGTCGATGGAAGTCTTAAATATAATAAAAACAAAAAATGCACCTTGGTAATTATTGATTCAAACACTTTTAAATTTACAGGTCGAATAATTAAACTGACTCAGAATTTTTCTCCCTACATAAATAATCAATATTCGCAAAAGAGAAAAATTAAAAAAAAAAAGAAGAAGAAATTTCAAATTAGAAACTAAAAGTATACATTGAAGATTTTCGTTCAGGCTGGGACTCGAACCCAGTTCCACTCGCTTGGAAGCCTAACACTCTAGCCATTAGTCTATGGGAGCTCTGTCGGTGGGAGTTTTAAATATAATAAAAACAAAAAATGCACCTTGGTAATTGTTTATTTAAACACTTTGAAATCTTCGTGTCGAAAAATTAAACTGACTCAGAATTTTCTTCCCTACATAAATAATCAATAATTGCAAAGGAAAGAAATTGAAAAAAAAAGAATTTTCAAATTAGAAAAGAAATATATACATTGAAGATATTCGCTCCGGCTGGGACTCGAACCCAGGCCACTCGCTTGGAAGTCCAGCGGTCTAGCCATTAGGCTATCGGAGTTTTGTCGAGCGGAGTCTTACTGCCTGACTGATACTGCCTGACTGACAGACTGACTCACTGACTGACTGATACTGACTGACTGACTCACTGACTGACTGAGACTGACTGACTAACTGCCTGACTGACTGAGACTGGACTGACTGACTGACTGACTGACTGACTGTCTAACTGACTGACTGAGACTGACTGACTGACTGCTTGACTCTCTGACTGGCTATTTCACTGACTGACTGAATGACTGACTGACACTGACTGACTGACTGCTTGACTACCTGACTGACTGCTTGACTGACTAACTGACTGGACAGGACTGACCGACTGACTGACTGACAGACTGACTGAATAAGGCTGACTGACTGACTGACTGACAGACTGACTGAATAAGGCTGACTGACTGACTGACTGCCTGACTGACTGACTGACTGAATGACTGACTGACTTACTGACCGAGACTGACTGACTGACTGACTGACTGAGACTGGACTGGACTGACTGACTGACTGACTGACTGAGACTGACTGACTGCTTTAGTGACTAACTGACTGCACAGGACTGACCGACTGACTGACTGACTGACTGCCTGACTGACTGACTGACTGAATGACTGACTGACTGAGACTAAATGACTGACTGCTTGACTGACTGGCTGAAGGACTAACTGACTGACTGAGTGACTGACTGACTGGACTGACTGACTGAGACTGAATGACTGAGTGCTTGACTGATTGACTGTCAGACTGACTGACTGACTTCGCAAAAGGGAAAAATAAAAAAAAAAAAGAATTATAAAATTAGAAAAAAATATTTGCATTTAAGATTTCCTTTCCGGCCGGGACTCGAACCCAGTACCACGCGCTAGGAACCCAACGGTCTAGCCATTAGGCTATCGGAACTCTGTCGATGGAAGTCTTAAATATAATAAAAACAAAAAATGCACCTTGGTAATTATTGATTCAAACACTTTGAAATTTACAGGTCGAATAATTAAACTGACTCAGAATTTTTCTCCCTACATAAATAATCAATATTCGCAAAAGAGAAAAATTAAAAAAAAAAGAAGAAGAAATTTCAAATTAGAAACTAAAAGTATACATTGAAGATTTTCGTTCCGGCTGGGACTCGAACCCAGGGCCACACGCTTGGAATCCTAACACTCTAGCCATTAGTCTATGGGAGCTCTGTCGGTGGGAGTTTTAAATATAATAAAAACAAAAAATGCACCTTGGTAATTGTTTATTTAAACACTTTGAAATCTTTGTGTCGAAAAATTAAACTGACTCAGAATTTTCTTCCCTACATAAATAATCAATAATTGCAAAGGAAAGAAATTGAAAAAAAAAAAGAATTTTCAAATTAGAAAAGAAATATATACATTGAAGATATTCGCTCCGGCTGGGACTCGAACCCAGGCCACTCGCTTGGAAGACCAGCGGTCTAGCCATTAGGCTATCGGAGTTCTGTCGAGCGGAGTCTTACTGCCTGACTGACAGACTGACTCACTGACTGACTGATACTGACTGACTGACTCACTGACTGACCGAGACTGACTGACTAACTGCCTGACTGACTGAGACTGGACTGACTGACTGACTGACTGACTGACTGTCTAACTGACTGACTGAGACTGACTGACTGACTGCTTGACTCTCTGACTGGCTATTTCACTGACTGACTGAATGACTAAATGACTGACTGACACTGACTGACTGACTGCTTGACTACCTGACTGACTGCTTGACTGACTAACTGACTGGACAGGACTGACCGACTGACTGACTGACAGACTGACTGCTTGACTGACTAACTGACTGGACAGGACTGACCGACTGACTGACTGACAGACTGACTGAATAAGGATGACTGACAGACTGACTGAATAAGGCTGACTGACTGACTGACTGACAGACTGACTGAATAAGGCTGACCGACTGACTGACTGCCTGACTGACTGACTGACTGAATGACTGACAGACTGACTGACCGAGACTGAATGACTGACTGACTGAGACTGGACTGGACTGACTGACTGACTGACTGACTGAGACTGACTGACTGCTTTAGTGACTAACTGACTGCACAGGACTGACCGACTGACTGACTGACTGACTGACTGACTGATTGAATGACTGACTGACTGAGACTAAATGACTGACTGCTTGACTGACTGGCTGAAGGACTAACTGACTGACTGAATGACTGACTGACTGGACTGACTGACTGAGACAGAATGACTGAGTGCTTGACTGATTGACTGTCAGACTGACTGACTGACTTCGCAAAAGGGAAAAATAAAAAAAAAAAAGAATTATAAAATTAGAAAAAAATATTTGCATTTAAGATTTCCTTTCCGGCTGGGATTTGAACCCAGGGCGACACTCATGGAAGCCCAACGCTCTCGCCAATATACTATCGGATCTCTGTTGATCGGTGTCTTAATTATAATAAAAACAAAAATGCACCTTAGTAATTATTGATCTAAAATCTTTGAAATCTAAAGGTCGAATGATTAAACTGACTCAGAATTTTCTTCCGTACATAAATAATCCATATTTGCAAAAGAAAGAAATTGAAAAAAAAAGAATCTTCAAATTAGAAGAGAAATATATACATGGAAGATTTTCGTTCCAGCCGGGACTCGAACCCAGTACCACGCGCTTGGAACCCAACGGTCTAGCCACTAGGCTATCGGAGCTCTGTCGATGGAAGTCTTAAATATAATAAAAACAAAAAATGCACCTTGGTAATTATTGATTCAAACACTTTGAAATTTACAGGTCGAATAATTAAACTGACTCAGAATTTTTCTCCCTACATAAATAATCAATATTCGCAAAAGAGAAAAATTAAAAAAAAAAGAAGAAGAAATTTCAAATTAGAAACTAAAAGTATACATTGAAGATTTTCGTTCAGGCTGGGACTCGAACCCAGGGCCACTCGCTTGGAAGCCTAACACTCTAGCCATTAGTCTATGGGAGCTCTGTCGGTGGGAGTTTTAAATATAATAAAAACAAAAAATGCACCTTGGTAATTGTTTATTTAAACACTTTGAAATCTTTGTGTCGAGAAATTAAACTGACTCAGAATTTTCTTCCCTACATAAATAATCAATAATTGCAAAGGAAAGGAATTGAAAAAAAAAGAATTTTCAAATTAGAAAAGAAATATATACATTGAAGATATAAGCTCCGGCTGGGACTCGAACCCAGGCCACTCGCTTGGAAGACCAGCGGTCTAGCCATTAGGCTATCGGAGTTCTGTCGAGCGGAGTCTTACTGCCTGACTGATACTGCCTGACTGACAGACTGACTCACTGACTGACTGATACTGACTGACTGACTCACTGACTGACCGAGACTGACTGACTAACTGCCTGACTGACTGAGACTGGACTGACTGACTGACTGACTGACTGACTGACTAACTGACTGACTGAGACTGACTGACTGACTGCTTGACTCTCTGACTGGCTATTTCACTGACTGACTGAATGACTAAATGACTGACTGACACTGACTGACTGACTGCTTGAATACCTGACTGACTGCTTGACTGACTAACTGACTGGACAGGACTGACCGACTGACTGACTGACAGACTGACTGAATAAGGATGACTGACAGACTGACTGAATAAGGCTGACTGACTGACTGACTGACAGACTGACTGAATAAGGCTGACCGACTGACTGACTGCCTGACTGACTGAATGACTAATTGACTGACTGACCGAGACTGACTGACTGACTGACTGAGACTGGACTGGACTGACTGACTGACTGACTGAGACTGACTGACTGCTTTAGTGACTAACTGAATGCACAGGACTGACCGACTGACTGACTGCCTGACTGACTGACTGACTGAATGACTGACTGACTGAGACTAAACGACTGACTGCTTGACTGACTGGCTGAAGGACTAACTGACTGACTGAGTGACTGACTGACTGGACTGACTGACTGAGACTGAATGACTGAGTGCTTGACTGATTGACTGTCAGACTGACTGACTGACTTCGCAAAAGGTAAAAATAAAAAAAAAGAATTATAAAATTAGAAAAAAATATTTGCATTTAAGATTTCCTTTCCGGCTGGGATTTGAACCCAGGGCGACACTCATGGAAGCCCAACGCTCTCGCCAATATACTATCGGATCTCTGTTGATCGGTGTCTTAATTATAATAAAAACAAAAAATGCACCTTAGTAATTATTGATCTAAAATCTTTGAAATCTAAAGGTCGAATGATTAAACTGACTCAGAATTTTCTTCCGTACATAAATAATCCATATTTGCAAAAGAAAGAAATTGAAAAAAAAAGAATCTTCAAATTAGAAGAGAAATATATACATGGAAGATTTTCGTTCAGGCTGGGACTCGAACCCAGGGCCACTCGCTTGGAAGCCTAACACTCTAGCCATTAGTCTATGGGAGCTCTGTCGGTGGGAGTTTTGAATATAATAAAAACATAAAATGCACCTTGGTAATTGTTTATTTAAACACTTTGAAATCTTCGTGTCGAAAAATTAAACTGACTCAGAATTTTCTTCCCTATATAAATAATCAATAATTGCAAAGGAAAGAAATTAAAAAAAAAAAGAATTTTCAAATTAGAAAAGAAATATATACATTGAAGATATTCGCTCCGGCTGGGACTCGAACCCAGGCCACTCGCTTGGAAGATCAGCGGTCTAGCCATTAGGCTATCGGAGTTCTGTCGAGCGGAGTCTTACTGCCTGACTGACAGACTGACTCACTGACTGACTGATACTGACTGACTGACTCACTGACTGACCGAGACTGACTGACTAACTGCCTGACTGACTGAGACTGGACTGACTGACTAACTGACTGACTGACTGACTAACTGACTGACTGAGACTGACTGACTGACTGCTTGACTCTCTGACTGGCTAATTCACTGACTGACTGAATGACTAAATGACTGACTGACACTGACTGACTGACTGCTTGACTACCTGACTGACTTCTTGACTGACTAACTGACTGGACAGGACTGACCGACTGACTGACTGACAGACTGACTGAATAAGGATGACTGACCGACTGACTGAATAAGGCTGACTGACTGACTGACTGACAGACTGACTGAATAAGGCTGACCGACTGACTGACTGCCTGACTGACTGAATGACTGACTGACAGATAGACCGAGACTGACTGACTGACTGACTGAGACTGCACTGGACTGACTGACTGACTGACTGACTGACTGCTTTAGTGACTAACTGACTGCACAGGACTGCCTGACTGACTGACTGCCTGACTGACTGACTGACTGAATGACTGACTGACTGAGACTAAATGACTGACTGCTTGACTGACTGGCTGAAGGACTAACTGACTGAGTGAGTGACTGACTGACTGGACTGACTGACTGAGACTGAATGACTGAGTGCTTGACTGATTGACTGTCAGACTGACTGACTGACTTCGCAAAAGGGAAAAATAAAAAAAAAAGTATTATAAAATTAGAAAAAAATATTTGCATTTAAGATTTCATTTCCGGCTGGGATTTGAACCCAGGGCGACACTCATGGAAGCCCAACGCTCTCGCCAATATACTATCGGATCTTTGTTGATCGGTGTCTTAATTATAATAAAAACAAAAAATGCACTTTAGTAATTATTGATCTAAAATCTTTGAAATCTAAAGGTCGAATGATTAAACTGACTCAGAATTTTCTTCCGTACATAAATAATCCATATTTGCAAAAGAAAGAAATTGAAAAAAAAAAGAATCTTCAAATTAGAAGAGAAATATATACATGGAAGATTTTCGTTCCGGACGGGACTCGAACCCAGTACCACGCGCTTGGAACCCAACGGTCTAGCCATTAGGCTATCGGAGCTCTGCCGATGGAAGTCTTAAATATAATAAAAACAAAAAATGCACCTTGGTAATTATTGATTCAAACACTTTGAAATTTACAGGTCGAATAATTAAACTGACTCAGAATTTTTCTCCCTACATAAATAATCAATATTCGCAATAGAGAAAAATTAAAAAAAAAAGAAGAAGAAATTTCAAATTAGAAACTAAAAGTATACATTGAAGATTTTCGTTCAGGCTGGGACTCGAACCCAGGGCCACTCGCTTGGAAGCCTAACACTCTAGCCATTAGTCTATGGGAGCTCTGTCGGTGGGAGTTTTAAATATAATAAAAACAAAAAATGCACCTTGGTAATTGTTTATTTAAACACTTTGAAATCTTCGTGTCGAAAAATTAAACTGACTCAGAATTTTCTTCCCTACATAAATAATCAATAAAAGCAAAGGAAAGAAATTGAAAAAAAAAGGATTTTCAAATTAGAAAAGAAATATATACATTGAAGATATTCGCTCCGGCTGGGACTCGAACCCAGGCCACTCGCTTGGAAGACCAGCGGTCTAGCCATTAGGCTATCGGAGTTCTGTCGAGCGGAGTCTTACTGCCTGACTGATACTGCCTGACTGACAGACTGACTCACTGACTGACTGATACTGACTGACTGACTCACTGACTGACCGAGACTGACTGACTAACTGCCTGACTGACTGAGACTGGACTGACTGACTGACTGACTGACTGAGACTGACTGACTGACTGCTTGACTCTCTGACTGGCTATTTCACTGACTGACTGAATGACTAAATGACTGACTGACACTGACTGACTGACTGCTTGACTACCTGACTGACTGCTTGACTGACTAACTGACTGGACAGGACTGACCGACTGACTGACTGACAGACTGACTGAATAAGGATGACTGACAGACTGACTGAATAAGGCTGACTGACTGACTGACTGACAGACTGACTGAATAAGGCTGACCGACTGACTGACTGCCTGACTGACTGACTGACTGAATGACTGACTGACTGACTGACCGAGACTGACTGACTGACTGACTGAGACTGGACTGGACTGACTGACTGACTGAGACTGACTGACTGCTTTAGTGACTAACTGACTGCACAGGACTGACCGACTGACTGACTGACTGACTGCCTGACTGACTGACTGACTGAATGACTGACTGACTGAGACTAAATGACTGACTGCTTGACTGACTGGCTGAAGGACTAACTGACTGACTGAGTGACTGACTGACTGGACTGACTGACTGAGACTGAATGACTGAGTGCTTGACTGATTGACTGTCAGACTGACTGACTGACTTCGCAAAAGGGAAAAATAAAAAAAAAAGAATTATAAAATTAGAAAAAAATATTTGCATTTAAGATTTCCTTTCTGGCCGGGACTCGAACCCAGTACCACGCGCTAGGAACCCAACGGTCTAGCCATTAGGCTATCGGAGCTCTGTCGATGGAAGTCTTAAATATAGTAAAAACAAAAAATGCACCTTGGTAATTATTGATTCAAACACTTTGAAATTTATAGGTCGAATAATTAAACTGACTCAGAATTTTTCTCCCTACATAAATAATCAATATTCGAAAAAGAGAAAAATTAAAAAAAAAAGAAGAAGAAATTTCAAATTAGAAACTAAAAGTATACATTGAAGATTTTCGTTCAGGCTGGGACTCGAACCCAGGCCACTCGCTTGGAAGACCAGCGGTCTAGCCATTAGGCTATCGGAGTTCTGTCGAGCGGAGTCTTACTGCCTGACTGACAGACTGACTCACTGACTGACTGATACTGACTGACTGACTCACTGACTGACCGAGACTGACTGACTAACTGCCTGACTGACTGAGACTGGACTGACTGACTGACTGACTGACTGACTGTCTAACTGACTGACTGAGACTGACTGACTGACTGCTTGACTCTCTGACTGGCTATTTCACTGACTGACTGAATGACTAAATGACTGACTGACACTGACTGACTGACTGCTTGACTACCTGACTGACTGCTTGACTGACTAACTGACTGGACAGGACTGACCGACTGACTGACTGACAGACTGACTGCTTGACTGACTAACTGACTGGACAGGACTGACCGACTGACTGACTGACAGACTGACTGAATAAGGATGACTGACAGACTGACTGAATAAGGCTGACTGACTGACTGACTGACAGACTGACTGAATAAGGCTGACCGACTGACTGACTGCCTGACTGACTGACTGACTGACTGAATGACTGACAGACTGACTGACCGAGACTGAATGACTGACTGACTGAGACTGGACTGGACTGACTGACTGACTGACTGACGGAGACTGACTGACTGCTTTAGTGACTAACTGACTGCACAGGACTGACCGACTGACTGACTGACTGACTGCCTGACTGACTGACTGATTGAATGACTGACTGACTGAGACTAAATGACTGACTGCTTGACTGACTGGCTGAAGGACTAACTGACTGACTGAATGACTGACTGACTGGACTGACTGACTGAGACAGAATGACTGAGTGCTTGACTGATTGACTGTCAGACTGACTGACTGACTTCGCAAAAGGGAAAAATAAAAAAAAAAAGAATTATAAAATTAGAAAAAAATATTTGCATTTAAGATTTCCTTTCCGGCTGGGATTTGAACCCAGGGCGACACTCATGGAAGCCCAACGCTCTCGCCAATATACTATCGGATCTCTGTTGATCGATGTCTTAATTATAATAAAAACAAAAATGCACCTTAGTAATTATTGATCTAAAATCTTTGAAATCTAAAGGTCGAATGATTAAACTGACTCAGAATTTTCTTCCGTACATAAATAATCCATATTTGCAAAAGAAAGAAATTGAAAAAAAAAGAATCTTCAAATTAGAAGAGAAATATATACATGGAAGATTTTCGTTCCGGCCGGGACTCGAACCCAGTACCACGCGCTTGGAACCCAACGGTCTAGCCACTAGGCTATCGGAGCTCTGTCGATGGAAGTCTTAAATACAATAAAAACAAAAAATGCACCTTGGTAATTATTGATTCAAACACTTTGAAATTTACAGGTCGAATAATTAAACTGACTCAGAATTTTTCTCCCTACATAAATAATCAATATTCGCAAAAGAGAAAAATTAAAAAAAAAAGAAGAAGAAATTTCAAATTAGAAACTAAAAGTATACATTGAAGATTTTCGTTCAGGCTGGGACTCGAACCCAGGGCCACTCGCTTGGAAGCCTAACACTCTAGCCATTAGTCTATGGGAGCTCTGTCGGTGGGAGTTTTAAATATAATAAAAACAAAAAATGCACCTTGGTAATTGTTTATTTAAACACTTTGAAATCTTCGTGTCGAGAAATTAAACTGACTCAGAATTTTCTTCCCTACATAAATAATCAATAATTGCAAAGGAAAGGAATTGAAAAAAAAAGAATTTTCAAATTAGAAAAGAAATATATACATTGAAGATATAAGCTCCGGCTGGGACTCGAACCCAGGCCACTCGCTTGGAAGACCAGCGGTCTAGCCATTAGGCTATCGGAGTTCTGTCGAGCGGAGTCTTACTGCCTGACTGATACTGCCTGACTGACAGACTGACTCACTGACTGACTGACTGACTCACTGACTGACCGAGACTGACTGACTAACTGCCTGACTGACTGAGACTGGACTGACTGACTGACTGACTGACTGACTGACTAACTGACTGACTGAGACTGACTGACTGACTGCTTGACTCTCTGACTGGCTATTTCACTGACTGACTGAATGACTAAATGACTGACTGACACTGACTGACTGACTGCTTGACTACCTGACTGACTGCTTGACTGACTAACTGACTGGACAGGACTGACCGACTGACTGACTGACAGACTGACTGAATAAGGATGACTGACAGACTGACTGAATAAGGCTGACTGACTGACTGACTGACAGACTGACTGAATAAGGCTGACCGACTGACTGACTGCCTGACTGACTGAATGACTAATTGACTGACTGACCGAGACTGACTGACTGACTGACTGAGACTGGACTGGACTGACTGACTGACTGACTGAGACTGACTGACTGCTTTAGTGACTAACTGAATGCACAGGACTGACCGACTGACTGACTGCTTGACTGACTGGCTGAAGGACTAACTGACTGACTGAGTGACTGACTGACTGGACTGACTGACTGAGACTGAATGACTGAGTGCTTGACTGATTGACTGTCAGACTGACTGACTGACTTCGCAAAAGGTAAAAATAAAAAAAAAAGAATTATAAAATTAGAAAAAAATATTTGCATTTAAGATTTCCTTTCCGGCTGGGATTTGAACCCAGGGCGACACTCATGGAAGCCCAACGCTCTCGCCAATATACTATCGGATCTCTGTTGATCGGTGTCTTAATTATAATAAAAACAAAAAATGCACCTTAGTAATTATTGATCTAAAATTTTTGAAATCTAAAGGTCGAATGATTAAACTGACTCAGAATTTTCTTCCGTACATAAATAATCCATATTTGCAAAAGAAAGAAATTGAAAAAAAAAGAATCTTCAAATTAGAAGAGAAATATATACATGGAAGATTTTCGTTCAGGCTGGGACTCGAACCCAGGGCCACTCGCTTGGAAGCCTAACACTCTAACCATTAGTCTATGGGAGCTCTGTCGGTGGGAGTTTTGAATATAATAAAAACAAAAAATGCACCTTGGTAATTGTTTATTTAAACACTTTGAAATCTTCGTGTCGAAAAATTAAACTGACTCAGAATTTTCTTCCCTATATAAATAATCAATAATTGCAAAGGAAAGAAATTAAAAAAAAAAAGAATTTTCAAATTAGAAAAGAAATATATACATTGAAGATATTCGCTCCGGCTGGGACTCGAACCCAGGCCACTCGCTTGGAAGATCAGCGGTCTAGCCATTAGGCTATCGGAGTTCTGTCGAGCGGAGTCTTACTGCCTGACTGACAAACTGACTCACTGACTGACTGATACTGACTGACTGACTCACTGACTGACCGAGACTGACTGACTAACTGCCTGACTGACTGAGACTGGACTGACTGACTAACTGACTGACTGACTGACTAACTGACTGACTGAGACTGACTGACTGACTGCTTGACTCTCTGACTGGCTATTTCACTGACTGACTGAATGACTAAATGACTGACTGACACTGACTGACTGACTGCTTGACTACCTGACTGACTGCTTGACTGACTAACTGACTGGACAGGACTGACCGACTGACTGACTGACAGACTGACTGAATAAGGATGACTGACAGACTGACTGAATAAGGCTGACTGACTGACTGACTGACAGACTGACTGAATAAGGCTGACCGACTGACTGACTGCCTGACTGACTGAATGACTGACTGACAGATAGACCGAGACTGACTGACTGACTGACTGAGACTGCACTGGACTGACTGACTGACTGACTGACTGACTGCTTTAGTGACTAACTGACTGCACAGGACTGACCGACTGACTGACTGACTGACTGCCTGACTGACTGACTGACTGAATGACTGACTGACTGAGACTAAATGACTGACTGCTTGACTGACTGGCTGAAGGACTAACTGACTGACTGAGTGACTGACTGACTGGACTGACTGACTGAGACTGAATGACTGAGTGCTTGACTGATTGACTGTCAGACTGACTGACTGACTTCGCAAAAGGGAAAAATAAAGAAAAAAGTATTATAAAATTAGAAAAAAATATTTGCATTTAAGATTTCATTTCCGGCTGGGATTTGAACCCAGGGCGACACTCATGGAAGCCCAACGCTCTCGCCAATATACTATCGGATCTTTGTTGATCGGTGTCTTAATTATAATAAAAACAAAAAATGCACTTTAGTAATTATTGATCTAAAATCTTTGAAATCTAAAGGTCGAATGATTAAACTGACTCAGAATTTTCTTCCGTACATAAATAATCCATATTTGCAAAAGAAAGAAATTGAAAAAAAAAAGAATCTTCAAATTAGAAGAGAAATATATACATGGAAGATTTTCGTTCCGGACGGGACTCGAACCCAGTACCACGCGCTTGGAACCCAACGGTCTAGCCATTAGGCTATCGGAGCTCTGCCGATGGAAGTCTTAAATATAATAAAAACAAAAAATGCACCTTGGTAATTATTGATTCAAACACTTTGAAATTTACAGGTCGAATAATTAAACTGACTCAGAATTTTTCTCCCTACATAAATAATCAATATTCGCAATAGAGAAAAATTAAAAAAAAAAAAGAAGAAGAAATTTCAAATTAGAAACTAAAAGTATACATTGAAGATTTTCGTTCAGGCTGGGACTCGAACCCAGGGCCACTCGCTTGGAAGCCTAACACTCTAGCCATTAGTCTATGGGAGCTCTGTCGGTGGGAGTTTTAAATATAATAAAAACAAAAAATGCACCTTGGTAATTGTTTATTTAAACACTTTGAAATCTTCGTGTCGAAAAATTAAACTGACTCAGAATTTTCTTCCCTACATAAATAATCAATAAAAGCAAAGGAAAGAAATTGAAAAAAAAAAGGATTTTCAAATTAGAAAAGAAATATATACCTTGAAGATATTCGCTCCGGCTGGGACTCGAACCCAGGCCACTCGCTTGGAAGACCAGCGGTCTAGCCATTAGGCTATCGGAGTTCTGTCGAGCGGAGTCTTACTGCCTGACTGATACTGCCTGACTGACAGACTGACTCACTGACTGACTGATACTGACTGACTGACTCACTGACTGACCGAGACTGACTGACTAACTGCCTGACTGACTGAGACTGGACTGACTGACTGACTGACTGACTGAGACTGACTGACTGACTGCTTGACTCTCTGACTGGCTATTTCACTGACTGACTGAATGACTAAATGACTGACTGACACTGACTGACTGACTGCTTGACTACCTGACTGACTGCTTGACTGACTAACTGACTGGACAGGACTGACCGACTGACTGACTGACAGACTGACTGAATAAGGATGACTGACAGACTGACTGAATAAGGCTGACTGACTGACTGACTGACAGACTGACTGAATAAGGCTGACCGACTGACTGACTGCCTGACTGACTGACTGACTGAATGACTGACTGACTGACTGACCGAGACTGACTGACTGACTGACTGAGACTGGACTGGACTGACTGACTGACTGAGACTGACTGACTGCTTTAGTGACTAACTGACTGCACAGGACTGACCGACTGACTGACTGACTGACTGCCTGACTGACTGACTGACTGAATGACTGACTGACTGAGACTAAATGACTGACTGCTTGACTGACTGGCTGAAGGACTAACTGACTGACTGAGTGACTGACTGACTGGACTGACTGACTGAGACTGAATGACTGAGTGCTTGACTGATTGACTGTCAGACTGACTGACTGACTTCGCAAAAGGGAAAAATAAAAAAAAAAGAATTATAAAATTAGAAAAAAATATTTGCATTTAAGATTTCCTTTCCGGCCGGGACTCGAACCCAGTACCACGCGCTAGGAACTCAACGGTCTAGCCATTAGGCTATCGGAGCTCTGTCGATGGAAGTCTTAAATATAGTAAAAACAAAAAATGCACCTTGGTAATTATTGATTCAAACACTTTGAAATTTACAGGTCGAATAATTAAACTGACTCAGAATTTTTCTCCCTACATAAATAATCAATATTCGCAAAAGAGAAAAATTTAAAAAAAAAAGAAGAAGAAATTTCAAATTAGAAACTAAAAGTATACATTGAAGATTTTCGTTCAGGCTGGGACTCGAACCCAGGGCCACTCGCTTGGAAGCCTAACACTCTAGCCATTAGTCTATGGGAGCTCTGTCGGTGGGAGTTTTAAATATAATAAAAACAAAAAATGCACCTTGGTAATTGTTTATTTAAACACTTTGAAATCTTCGTGTCGAAAAATTAAACTGACTCAGAATTTTCTTCCCTAACTAAATAATCAATAATTGCAAAGGAAAGAAATTGAAAAAAAAAAGAATTTTCAAATTAGAAAAGAAATATATACATTGAAGATATTCGCTCCGGCTGGGACTCGAACCCAGGCCACTCGCTTGGAAGACCAGCGGTCTAGCCATTAGGCTATCGGAGTTCTGTCGAGCGGAGTCTTACTGCCTGACTGATACTGCCTGACTGACAGACTGACTCACTGACTAACTGATACTGACTGACTGACTCACTGACTGACCGAGACTGACTGACTAACTGCCTGACTGACTGAGACTGGACTGACTGACTGACTGACTGACTGACTGACTAACTGACTGACTGAGACTGACTGACTGACTGCTTGACTCTCTGACTGGCTATTTCACTGACTGACTGAATGACTAAATGACTGACTGACACTGACTGACTGACTGCTTGACTACCTGACTGACTGCTTGACTACCTGACTGACTGCTTGACTACCTGACTGACTGCTTGACTGACTAACTGACTGGACAGGACTGACCGACTGACTGACTGACAGACTGACTGAATAAGGATGACTGACAGACTGACTGAATAAGGCTGACTGACTGACTGACTGACAGACTGACTGAATAAGGCTGACCGACTGACTGACTGCCTGACTGACTGACTGACTGAATGACTGACAGACTGACTGACCGAGACTGACTGACTGACTGACTGAGACTGGACTGACTGACTGACTGACTGCCTGACTGACTGACTGACTGAATGACTGACTGACTGACTGACTGAATGACTGACTGACTGAGACTAAATGACTGACTGCTTGACTGACTGGCTGAAGGACTAACTGACTGACTGAGTGACTGACTGACTGGACTGACTGACTGAGACAGAATGACTGAGTGCTTGACTGATTGACTGTCAGACTGACTGACTGACTTCGCAAAAGGGAAAAATAAAAAAAAAAGAATACGAAAATTAGAAAAATATATTTGCATTTATGATTTCCTTTCCGCTGGGATTTGAACCCAGGGCGACACTCATGGAAGCCCAACGCTCTCGCCAATATACTATCGGATCTCTGTTGATCGGTGTCTTAATTATAATAAAAACAAAAAATGCACCTTAGTAATTATTGATCTAAAATCTTTGAAATCTAAAGGTCGAATGATTAAACTGACTCAGAATTTTCTTCCGTACATAAATAATCCATATTTGCAAAAGAAAGAAATTGAAAAAAAAAGAACCTTCAAATTAGAAGAGAAATATATACATGGAAGATTTTCGTTCCGGCCGGGACTCGAACCCAGTACCACGCGCTTGGAACCCAACGGTCTAGCCACTAGGCTATCGGAGCTCTGTCGATGGAAGTCTTAAATATAATAAAAACAAAAAATGCACCTTGGTAATTATTGATTCAAACACTTTGAAATTTACAGGTCGAATAATTAAACTGACTCAGAATTTTTCTCCGTACATAAATAATCAATATTCGCAAAAGAGAAAAATTAAAAAAAAAGAAGAAGAAATTTCAAATTAGAAACTAAAAGTATACATTGAAGATTTTCTTTCAGGCTGGGACTCGAACCCAGGGCCACTCGCTTGGAAGCCTAACACTCTAGCCATTAGTCTATGGGAGTTCTGTCGGTGGGAGTTTTAAATATAATAAAAACAAAAAATGCACCTTGGTAATTGTTTATTTAAACACTTTGAAATCTTCGTGTCGAAAAATTAAACTGACTCAGAATTTTCTTCCCTACATAAATAATCAATAATTGCAAAGGAGAGAAATTGAAAAAAAAAAGAATTTTCAAATTAGAAAATAAATATATACATGGAAGATATTCGCTCCGGCTGGGACTCGAACCCAGGCCACTCGCTTGGAAGACCAGCGGTCTAGCCATTAGGCTATCGGAGTTCTGTCGAGCGGAGTCTTACTGCCTGACTGATACTGCCTGACTGACAGACTGACTCACTGACTGACTGATACTGACTGACTGACTCACTGACCGAGACTGACTGACTAACTGCCTGACTGACTGAGACTGGACTGACTGACTGACTGACTGACTGACTGACTAACTGACTGACTGAGACTGACTGACTGACTGCTTGACTCTCTGACTGGCTATTTCACTGACTGACTGAATGACTAAATGACTGACTGACACTGACTGACTGACTGCTTGACTACCTGACTGACTGCTTGACTGACTAACTGACTGACTGAATAAGGCTGACCGACTGACTGACTGCATGACTGACTGACTGACTGAATGACTGACTGACTGACTGACCGAGACTGACTGACTGACTGACTGAGACTGGACTGGACTGACTGACTGACTGACTGACTGAGACTGACTGACTGCTTTAGTGACTAACTGACTGCACAGGACTGACCGACTGACTGACTGACTGACTGACTGCACAGGACTGACCGACTGACTGACTGACTGACTGCCTGACTGACTGACTGACTGAATGACTGACTGACTGAGACTAAATGACTGACTGCTTGACTGACTGGCTGAAGGACTAACTGACTGACTGAGTGACTGACTGACTGGACTGACTGACTGAGACTGAATGACTGAGTGCTTGACTGATTGACTGTCAGACTGACTGACTGACTTCGCAAAAGGGAAAAATAAAAAAAAAAGAATTATAAAAAAACATTTGCATTTAAGATTTCCTTTCCGGCTGGGATTTGAACCCAGGGCGACACTCATGGAAACCCAACGCTCTCGCCAATATACTATCAGATCTCTGTTGATCGGTGTCTTAATTATAATAAAAACAAAAAATGCACCTTAGTAATTATTGATCTAAAATCTTTGAAATCTAAAGGTCGAATGATTAAACTGACTCAGAATTTTCTTCCGTACATAAATAATCCATATTTGCAAAAGAAAGAAATTGAAAAAAAAAAAGAATCTTCAAATTAGAAGAGCAATATATACATAGAAGATTTTCGTTCCGGCCGAGACTCGAACCCAGTACCACGCGCTTGGAAGCCCAGCGGTCTAGCCATTAGGCTATCGGAGTTCTGTCGAGCGGAGACTTACTGCCTGACTGATACTGCCTGACTGACAGACTGACTCACTGACTGACTGATACTGACTGACTGACTCACTGACTGACCGAGACTGACTGACTAACTGCCTGACTGACTGAGACTGGACTGACTGACTGACTGACTGACTGACTGACTAACTGACTGACTGAGACTGACTGACTGACTGCTTGACTCTCTGACTGGCTATTTCACTGACTGACTGAATGACTAAATGACTGACTGACACTGACTGACTGACTGCTTGACTACCTGACTGACTGCTTGACTGACTAACTGACTGGACAGGACTGATTGACTGACTGACTGACAGACTGACTGAATAAGGATGACTGACAGACTGACTGAATAAGGCTGACTGACTGACTGACTGACAGACTGACTGAATAAGGCTGACCGACTGACTGACTGCCTGACTGTCTGACTGACTGAATGACTGATTGACTGACTGACCGAGACTGACTGACTGACTGACTGAGACTGGACTGGACTGACTGACTGACTGACTGACTGAGACTGACTGACTGCTTTAGTGACTAACTGAATGCGCAGGACTGACCGACTGACTGACTGCCTGACTGACTGACTGACTGAATGACTGACTGACTGAGACTAAATGACTGACTGCTTGACTGACTGGCTGAAGGACTAACTGACTGACTGAGTGACTGACTGACTGACTGACTGAGACTGAATGACTGAGTGCTTGACTGATTGATTGTCAGACTGACTGACTGACTTCGCAAAAGGGAAAAATAAAAAAAAAAGAATTATAAAATATTTGCATTTAAGATTTCCTTTCCGGCCGGGACTCGAACCCAGTACCACGCGCTAGGAACCCAACGGTCTAGCCGTTAGGCTATCGGAGCTCTGTCGATGGAAGTCTTAAATATAATAAAAACAAAAAATGCACGTTGGTAATTATTGATTCAAACACTTTGAAATTTACAGGTCGAATAATTAAACTGACTCAGAATTTTTCTCCCTACATAAATAATCAATATTCGCAAAAGAGAAAAATTAAAAAAAAAGAAGAAGAAATTTCAAATTAGAAACTAAAAGTATACATTGAAGATTTTCGTTCAGGCTGGGACTCGAACCCAGGGCCACTCGCTTGGAAGCCTAACACTCTAGCCATTAGTCTATGGGAGCTCTGTCGGTGGGAGTTTTAAATATAATAAAAACAAAAAATGCACCTTGGTAATTGTTTATTTAAACACTTTGAAATCTTCGTGTCGAAAAATTAAACTGACTCAGAATTTTCTTCCCTACATAAACAATCAATAATTGCAAAGGAAAGAAATTGAAAAAAAAAAGAATTTTCAAATTAGAAAAGAAATATATACATTGAAGATATTCGCTCCGGCTGGGACTCGAACCCAGGCCACTCGCTTGGAAGACCAGCGGTCTTGCCATTAGGCTATCGGAGTTCTGTCGAGCGGAGTCTTACTGCCTGACTGACAGACTGACTCACTGACTGACTGATACTGACTGACTGACTCACTGACTGACCGAGACTGACTGACTAACTGCCTGACTGACTGAGACTGGACTGACTGACTGACTGACTGACTGACTGACTAACTGACTGACTGAGACTGACTGACTGACTGCTTGACTCTCTGACTGGCTATTTCACTGACTGACTGAATGACTAAATGACTGACTAACACTGACTGACTGACTGTTTGACTACCTGACTGACTGCTTGACTGACTAACTGACTGGACAGGACTGACCGTCTGACTGACTGACAGACTGACTGAATAAGGATGACTGACAGACTGACTGAATAAGGCTGACTGACTGACTGACTGACAGACTGACTGAATAAGGCTGACCGACTGACTGACTGCCTGACTGACTGACTGACTGAATGACTGACTGACTGACTGACCGAGACTGACTGACAGACTGACTGAGACTGGACTGGACTGACTGACTGACCGACTGACTGAGACTGACTGACTGCTTTAGTGACTAACTGACTGCACAGGACTGACCGACTGACTGACTGACTGACTGCCTGACTGACTGACTGACTGAATGACTGACTGACTGAGACTAAATGACTGACTGCTTGACTGACTGGCTGAAGGACTAACTGACTGACTGAGTGACTGACTGACTGGACTGACTGACGGAGACTGAATGACTGAGTGCTTGACTGATTGACTGTCAGACTGACTGACTGACTTCGCAAAAGGGAAAAATAAAAAAAAAAGAATTATAAAATATTTGCATTTAAGATTTCCTTTCCGGCCGGGACTCGAACCCAGTACCACGCGCTAGGAACCCAACGGTCTAGCCATTAGGCTATCGGAGCTCTGTCGATGGAAGTCTTAAATATAATAAAAACAAAAAATGCACCTTGGTAATTATTGATTCAAACACTTTGAAATTTACAGGTCGAATAATTAAACTGACTCAGAATTTTTCTCCCTACATAAATAATCAATATTCGCAAAAGAGAAAAATTAAAAAAAAAGAAGAAGAAATTTCAAATTAGAAACTAAAAGTATACATTGAAGATTTTCGTTCAGGCTGGGACTCGAACCCAGGGCCACTCGCTTGGAAGCCTAACACTCTAGCCATTAGTCTATGGGAGCTCTGTCGGTGGGAGTTTTAAATATAATAAAAACAAAAAATGCACCTTGGTAATTGTTTATTTAAACACTTTGAAATCTTTGTGTCGAAAAATTAAACTGATTCAGAATTTTCTTCCCTACATAAATAATCAATAATTGCAAAGGAAAGAAATTGAAAAAAAAAGAATTTTCAAATTAGAAAAGAAATATATACATTGAAGATATTCGCTCCGGCTGGGACTCGAACCCAGGCCACTCGCTTGGAAGACCAGAGGTCTAGCCATTAGGCTATCGGAGTTCTGTCGAGCGGAGTCTTACTGCCTGACTGATACTGCCTGACTGACAGACTGACTCACTGACTGACTGACTGAGACTGGACTGACTCACTGACTGACCGAGACTGACTGAATAACTGCCTGACTTTCTGAGACTGGACTGACTGACTGCCTGACTGACTGAGACTGGACTGACTGACTGACTGACTGACTGACTGACTAACTGACTGACTGAGACTGACTGACTGACTGCTTGACTCTCTGACTGGCTATTTCACTGACTGACTGAATGACTAAATGACTGACTGACACTGACTGACTGACTGCTTGACTACCTGACTGACTGCTTGACTGACTAACTGACTGGACAGGACTGACCGACTGACTGACTGACAGACTGACTGAATAAGGATGACTGACAGACTGACTGAATAAGGCTGACTGACTGACTGACTGACAGACTGACTGAATAAGGCTGACCGACTGACTGACTGCCTGACTGACTGACTGACTGAATGACTGACTGACTGACTGACCGAGTCTGACTGACTGACTGACTGAGACTGGACTGGACTGGACTGACTGACTGACTGACTGACTGAGACTGACTGACTGCTTTAATGACTAACTGACTGCACAGGACTGACCGACTGACTGACTGACTGACTGCCTGACTGACTGAATGACTGACTGACTGAGACTAAATGACTGACTGCTTGACTGACTGGCTGAAGGACTAACTGACTGACTGAGTGACTGACTGACTGGACTGACTGACTGAGACTGAATGACTGAGTGCTTGACTGATTGACTGTCAGACTTACTGACTGACTTCGCAAAAGGGAAAAATAAAAAAAAAGAATTATAAAATTAGAAAAAAATATTTGCATTTAAGATTTCCTTTCCGGCCGGGACTCGAACCCAGAACCACGCGCTAGGAACCCAACGGTCTAGCCATTAGGCTATCGGAGCTCTGTCGATGGAAGTCTTAAATATAATAAAAACAAAAAATGCACCTTGGTAATTATTGATTCAAACACTTTGAAATTTACAGGTCGAATAATTAAACTGACTCAGAATTTTTCTCCCTACATAAATAATCAATATTCGCAAAAGAGAAAAATTAAAAAAAAAAGAAGAAGAAATTTCAAATTAGAAACTAAAAGTATACATTGAAGATTTTCGTTCAGGCTAGGACTCGAACCCAGGGCCACTCGCTTGGAAGCCTAACCCTCTAGCCATTAGTCTATGGGAGCTCTGTCGGTGGGAGTTTTAAATATAATAAAAACAAAAAATGCACCTTGGTAATTGTTTATTTAAACACTTTGAAATCTTAGTGTCGAAAAATTAAACTGACTCAGAATTTTCTTCCCTACATAAATAATCAATAATTGTAAAGGAAAGAAATTGAAAAAAAAAAGAATTTTCAAATTAAAAAAGAAATATATACATTGAAGATATTCGCTCCGGCTGGGACTCGAAACCAGGCCACTCGCTTGGAAGACCAGCGGTCTAGCATTTAGGCTATCGGAGTTCTGTCGAGCGGAGTCTTACTGCCTGACTGATACTGCCTAACTGACAGACTGACTCAATGACTGACTGACTGAGACTGGACTGACTCACTGACTGACCGAGACTGACTGAATAACTGCCTGACTGACTGAGACTGGACTGACTGACTGACTGACTGACTGACTGACTAATTGACTGACTGAGACTGACTGACTGACTGCTTGACTCTCTGACTGGCTATTTCACTGACTGACTGAATGACTAAATGACTGACTGACACTGACTGACTGACTGCTTGACTACCTGACTGACTGCTTGACTGACTAACTGACTGGACAGGACTGACCGACTGACTGACTGACAGACTGACTGAATAAGGATGACTGACAGACTGACTGAATAAGGCTGACTGACTGACTGACTGACAGACTGACTGAATAAGGCTGACCGACTGGCTGACTGCCTGACTGACTGACTGACTGAATGACTGACTGACTGAGACTGGACTGGACTGACTGACTGACTGACTGACTGAGACTGACTGACTGCTTTAGTGACTAACTGACTGCACAGGACTGACCGACTGACTGACTGACTGACTGCCTGACTGACTGACTGAATGACTGACTGACTGAGACTAAATGACTGACTACTTGACTGACTGGCTGAAGGACTAACTGACTGACTGAGTGACTGACTGACTGGAGTGACTGACTGAGACTGAATGACTGAGTGCTTGACTGATTGACTGTCAGACTGACTGACTGACTTCGCAAAAGGGAAAAATAAAAAAAAAAGAATTATAAAATTAGAAAAAAATATTTGCATTTAAGATTTCCTTTCCGGCTGGGATTTGAACCCAGGGCGACACTCATGGAAGCCCAACGCTCTCGCCAATATACTATCGGATCTCTGTTGATCGGTGTCTTAATTATAATAAAAACAAAAAATGCACCTTAGTAATTATTGATCTAAAATCTTTGAAATCTAAAGTTCGAATAATTAAACTGACTCAGAATTTTTCTCCCTACATAAATAATCAATATTCGCAAAAGAGAAAAATTAAAAAAAAAAAGAAGAAGAAATTTCAAATTAGAAACTAAAAGTATACATTGAAGATTTTCGTTCAGGCTGGGACTCGAACCCAGGGCCACTCGCTCTGAAACCTAACACTCTAGCCATTAGTCTATGGGAGCTCTGTCGGTGGGAGTTTTAAATATAATAAAAACAAAAAATGCACCTTGGTAATTGTTTATTTAAACACTTTGAAATCTTCGTGTCGAAAAATTAAACTGACTCAGAATTTTCTTCCCTACATAAATAATCAATAATTGCAAAGGAAAGAAATTGAAAAAAAAAGAATTTTCAAATTAGAAAAGAAATATATACATTGAAGATATTCGCTCCGGCGGGACTCGAACCCAGGCCACTCGCTTGGAAGACCAGCGGTCTAGCCATTAGGCTATCGGAGTTCTGTCGAGCGGAGTCTTACTGCCTGACTGATACTGCCTGACTGACAGACTGACTCACTGACTGACTGATACTGACTGACTGACTCACTGACTGACCGAGACTGACTGACTAACTGCCTGACTGACTGAGACTGGAATGACTGACTGCCTGACTGACTGAGACTGGACTGACTGACTGACTGACTGACTGACTGACTAACTGACTGACTGAGACTGACTGACTGACTGCTTGACTCTCTGACTGGCTATTTCACTGACTGACTGAATGACTAAATGACTGACTGACACTGACTGACTGACTGCTTGACTACCTGACTGACTGCTTGACTGACTAACTGACTGGACAGGACTGACCGACTGACTGACTGACAGACTGACTGAATAAGGATGACTGACTGACTGACTGACAGACTGACTGAATAAGGCTGACCGACTGACTGACTGCCTGACTGACTGACTGACTGAATGACTGACTGACTGACTGACCGAGAACTGAATGACTGACTGACTGACTGACCGAGACTGACTGACTGACTGACTGAGACTGGACTGGACTGGACTGACTGACTGACTGACTGACTGAGACTGACTGACTGCTTTAATGACTAACTGACTGCACAGGACTGACCGACTGACTGACTGACTGACTGCCTGACTGACTGCCTGACTGAATGACTGACTGACTGACTGACCGAGACTGACTGACTGACTGACTGAGACTGGACTGGACTGACTGACTGACCGACTGACTGAGACTGACTGACTGCTTTAGTGACTAACTGACTGCACAGGACTGACCGACTGACTGACTGACTGACTGCCTGACTGACTGACTGACTGAATGACTGACTGACTGAGACTAAATGACTGACTGCTTGACTGACTGGCTGAAGGACTAACTGACTGACTGAGTGACTGACTGACTGGACTGACTGACGGAGACTGGATGACTGAGTGCTTGACTGATTGACTGTCAGACTGACTGACTGACTTCGCAAAAGGGAAAAATAAAAAAAAAAAGAATTATAAAATATTTGCATTTAAGATTTCCTTTCCGGCCGGGACTCGAACCCAGTACCACGCGCTAGGAACCCAACGGTCTAGCCATTAGGCTATCGGAGCTCTGTCGATGGAAGTCTTAAATATAATAAAAACAAAAAATGCACCTTGGTAATTATTGATTCAAACACTTTGAAATTTACAGGTCGAATAATTAAACTGACTCAGAATTTTTCTCCCTACATAAATAATCAATATTCGCAAAAGAGAAAAATTAAAAAAAAAAGAAGAAGAAATTTCAAATTAGAAACTAAAAGTATACATTGAAGATTTTCGTTCAGGCTGGGACTCGAACCCAGGGCCGCTCGCTTGGAAGCCTAACACTCTAGCCATTAGTCTATGGGAGCTCTGTCGGTGGGAGTTTTAAATATAATTAAAACAAAAAATGCACCTTGGTAATTGTTTATTTAAACACTTTGAAATCTTCGTGTCGAAAAATTAAACTGATTCAGAATTTTCTTCCCTACATAAATAATCAATAATTGCAAAGGAAAGAAATTGAAAAAAAAAAGAATTTTCAAATTAGAAAAGAAATATATACATTGAAGATATTCGCTCCGGCTGGGACTCGAACCCAGGCCACTCGCTTGGAAGACCAGCGGTCTAGCCATTAGGCTATCGGAGTTCTGTCGAGCGGAGTCTTACTGCCTGACTGATACTGCCTGACTGACAGACTGACTCACTGACTGACTGACTGAGACTGGACTGACTCACTGACTGACCGAGACTGACTGAATAACTGCCTGACTTTCTGAGACTGGACTGACTGACTGCCTGACTGACTGACTGACTAACTGACTGACTGAGACTGACTGACTGACTGCTTGACTCTCTGACTGGCTATTTCACTGACTGACTGAATGACTAAATGACTGACTGACACTGACTGACTGACTGCTTGACTACCTGACTGACTGCTTGACTGACTAACTGACTGGACAGGACTGACCGACTGACTGACTGACAGACTGACTGAATAAGGATGACTGACAGACTGACTGAATAAGGCTGACTGACTGACTGACTGACAGACTGACTGAATAAGGCTGACCGACTGACTGACTGCCTGACTGACTGACTGACTGAATGACTGACTGACTGACTGACCGAGACTGACTGACTGACTGACTGAGACTGGACTGGACTGGACTGACTGACTGACTGACTGAGACTGACTGACTGCTTTAATGACTAACTGACTGCACAGGACTGACCGACTGACTGACTGACTGACTGCCTGACTGACTGACTGACTGAATGACTGACTGACTGAGACTAAATGACTGACTGCTTGACTGACTGGCTGAAGGACTAACTGACTGACTGAGTGACTGACTGACTGGACTGACTGACTGAGACTGAATGACTGAGTGCTTGACTGATTGACTGTCAGACTTACTGACTGACTTCGCAAAAGGGAAAAATAAAAAAAAGAATTATAAAATTAGAAAAAAATATTTGCATTTAAGATTTCCTTTCCGGCCGGGACTCGAACCCAGAACCACGCGCTAGGAACCCAACGGTCTAGCCATTAGGCTATCGGAGCTCTGTCGATGGAAGTCTTAAATATAATAAAAACAAAAAATGCACCTTGGTAATTATTGATTCAAACACTTTGAAATTTACAGGTCGAATAATTAAACTGACTCAGAATTTTTCTCCCTACATAAATAATCAATATTCGCAAAAGAGAAAAATTTAAAAAAAAAGAAGAAGAAATTTCAAATTAGAAACTAAAAGTATACATTGAAGATTTTCGTTCAGGCTGGGACTCGAACCCAGGGCCACTCGCTTGGAAGCCTAACACTCTAGCCATTAGTCTATGGGAGCTCTGTCGGTGGGAGTTTTAAATATAATAAAAACAAAAAATGCACCTTGGTAATTGTTTATTTAAACACTTTGAAATCTTCGTGTCGAAAAATTAAACTGACTCAGAATTTTCTTCCCTACATAAATAATCAATAATTGCAAAGGAAAGAAATTGAAAAAAAAAAGAATTTTCAAATTAGAAAAGAAATATATACATTGAAGATATTCGCTCCGGCTGGGACTCGAAACCAGGCCACTCGCTTGGAAGACCAGCGGTCTAGCCATTAGGCTATCGGAGTTCTGTCGAGCGGAGTCTTACTGCCTGACTGATACTGCCTAACTGACAGACTGACTCAATGACTGACTGACTGAGACTGGAATGACTCACTGACTGACCGAGACTGACTGAATAACTGCCTGACTGACTGAGACTGGACTGACTGACTGACTGACTGACTGACTGACTAACTGACTGACTGAGACTGACTGACTGACTGCTTGACTCTCTGACTGGCTATTTCACTGACTGACTGAATGACTAAATGACTGACTGACACTGACTGACTGACTGCTTGACTACCTGACTGACTGCTTGACTGACTAACTGACTGGACAGGACTGACCGACTGACTGACTGACAGACTGACTGAATAAGGATGACTGACAGACTGACTGAATAAGGCTGACTGACTGACAGACTGACTGAATAAGGCTGACCGACTGACTGACTGCATGACTGACTGACTGACTGAATGACTGACTGACTGACTGACCGAGACTGACTGACTGACTGACTGAGACTGGACTGGACTGACTGACTGACTGACTGACTGAGACTGACTGACTGCTTTAGTGACTAACTGACTGCACAGGACTGACCGACTGACTGACTGACTGACTGCCTGACTGACTGCACAGGACTGACCGACTGACTGACTGACTGACTGCCTGACTGACTGACTGACTGAATGACTGACTGACTGAGACTAAATGACTGACTGCTTGACTGACTGGCTGAAGGACTAACTGACTGACTGAGTGACTGACTGACTGGACTGACTGACTGAGACTGAATGACTGAGTGCTTGACTGATTGACTGTCAGACTGACTGACTGACTTCGCAAAAGGGAAAAATAAAAAAAAAAGAATTATAAAAAAACATTTGCATTTAAGATTTCCTTTCCGGCTGGGATTTGAACCCAGGGCGACACTCATGGAAACCCAACGCTCTCGCCAATATACTATCGGATCTCTGTTGATCGGTGTCTTAATTATAATAAAAACAAAAAATGCACCTTAGTAATTATTGATCTAAAATCTTTGAAATCTAAAGGTCGAATGATTAAACTGACTCAGAATTTTCTTCCGTACATAAATAATCCATATTTGCAAAAGAAAGAAATTGAAAAAAAAAAGAATCTTCAAATTAGAAGAGAAACATATACATGGAAGATTTTCGTTCCGGCCGAGACTCGAACCCAGTACCACGCGCTTGGGACCCAACGGTCTAGCCATTAGCTATCGGAGCTCTTTCGATGGAAGTCTTAAATATAATAAAAACAAAACATGCACCTTGGTAATTATTGATTCAAACACTTTGAAATTTACAGGTCGAATAATTAAACTGACTCAGAATTTTTCTCCCTACATAAATAATCAATATTCGCAAAAGAGAAAAATTAAAAAAAAAAAAGAAGAAGAAATTTCAAATTAGAAACTAAAAGTATACATTGAAGATTTTCGTTCAGGCTGGGACTCGAACCCAGGGCCACTCGCTTGGAAGCCTAACACTCTAGCCGTTAGTCTATGGGAGCTCTGTCGGTGGGAGTTTTAAATATAATAAAAACAAAAAATGCACCTTGGTAATTGTTTATTTAAACACTTTGAAATCTTCGTGTCGAAAAATTAAACTGACTCAGAATTTTCTTCCCTACATAAATAATCAATAATTGCAAAGGAAAGAAATTGAAAAAAAAGCATTTTCAAATTAGAAAAGAAATATATACATTGAAGATATTCGCTCCGGCTGGGACTCGAACCCAGGCCACTCACTTGGAAGACCAGCGGTCTAGCCATTAGGCTATCGGAGTTCTGTCGAGCGGAGTCTTACTGCCTGACTGATACTGCCTGACTGACAGACTGACTCACTGACTGACTGATACTGACTGACTGTCTCACTGACTGACCGAGACTGACTGACTAACTGCCTGACTGACTGAGACTGGACTGACTGACTGACTGACTGACTGACTAACTGACTGACTGAGACTGACTGACTGACTGCTTGACTCTCTGACTGGCTATTTCACTGACTGACTGAATGACTAAATGACTGACTGACACTGACTGACTGACTGCTTGACTACCTGACTGACTGCTTGACTGACTAACTGACTGGACAGGACTGACCGACTGACTGACTGACAGACTGACTGAATAAGGATGACTGACAGACTGACTGAATAAGGCTGACTGACTGACTGACTGACAGACTGACTGAATAAGGCTGACCGACTGACTGACTGCCTGACTGTCTGACTGACTGAATGACTGATTGACTGACTGACCGAGACTGACTGACTGACTGACTGAGACTGGACTGGACTGACTGACTGACTGACTGACTGAGACTGACTGACTGCTTTAGTGACTAACTGAATGCACAGGACTGACCGACTGACTGACTGCCTGACTGACTGACTGACTGAATGACTGACTGACTGAGACTAAATGACTGACTGCTTGACTGACTGGCTGAAGGACTAACTGACTGACTGAGTGACTGACTGACTGACTGACTGACTGAGACTGAATGACTGAGTGCTTGACTGATTGACTGTCAGACTGACTGACTGACTTCGCAAAAGGGAAAAATAAAAAAAAAAGAATTATAAAATATTTGCATTTAAGATTTCCTTTCCGGCCGGGACTCGAACCCAGTACCACGCGCTAGGAACCCAACGGTCTAGCCATTAGGCTATCGGAGCTCTGTCGATGGAAGTCTTAAATATAATAAAAACAAAAAATGCACGTTGGTAATTATTGATTCAAACACTTTGAAATTTACAGGTCGAATAATTAAACTGACTCAGAATTTTTCTCCCTACATAAATAATCAATATTCGCAAAAGAGAAAAATTAAAAAAAAAGAAGAAGAAATTTCAAATTAGAAACTAAAAGTATACATTGAAGATTTTCGTTCAGGCTGGGACTCGAACCCAGGGCCACTCGCTTGGAAGCCTAACACTCTAGCCATTAGTCTATGGGAGCTCTGTCGGTGGGAGTTTTAAATATAATAAAAACAAAAAATGCACCTTGGTAATTGTTTATTTAAACACTTTGAAATCTTCGTGTCGAAAAATTAAACTGACTCAGAATTTTCTTCCCTACATAAACAATCAATAATTGCAAAGGAAAGAAATTGAAAAAAAAAAGAATTTTCAAATTAGAAAAGAAATATATACATTGAAGATATTCGCTCCGGCTGGGACTCGAACCCAGGCCACTCGCTTGGAAGACCAGCGGTCTAGCCATTAGGCTATCGGAGTTCTGTCGAGCGGAGTCTTACTGCCTGACTGATACTGCCTGACTGACAGACTGACTCACTGACTGACTGATACTGACTGACTGACTCACTGACTGACCGAGACTGACTGACTAACTGCCTGACTGACTGAGACTGGACTGACTGACTGACTGACTGACTGACTAACTGACTGACTGAGACTGACTGACTGACTGCTTGACTCTCTGACTGGCTATTTCACTGACTGACTGAATGACTAAATGACTGACTGACACTGACTGACTGACTGTTTGACTACCTGACTGACTGCTTGACTGACTAACTGACTGGACAGGACTGACCGACTGACTGACTGACAGACTGACTGAATAAGGATGACTGACAGACTGACTGAATAAGGCTGACTGACTGACTGACTGACAGACTGACTGAATAAGGCTGACCGACTGACTGACTGCCTGACTGACTGACTGACTGAATGACTGACTGACTGACTGACCGAGACTGACTGACAGACTGACTGAGACTGGACTGGACTGACTGACTGACCGACTGACTGAGACTGACTGACTGCTTTAGTGACTAACTGACTGCACAGGACTGACCGACTGACTGACTGACTGACTGCCTGACTGACTGACTGACTGAATGACTGACTGACTGAGACTAAATGACTGACTGCTTGACTGACTGGCTGAAGGACTAACTGACTGACTGAGTGACTGACTGACTGGACTGACTGACGGAGACTGAATGACTGAGTGCTTGACTGATTGACTGTCAGACTGACTGACTGACTTCGCAAAAGGGAAAAATAAAAAAAAAAGAATTATAAAATATTTGCATTTAAGATTTCCTTTCCGGCCGGGACTCGAACCCAGTACCACGCGCTAGGAACCCAACGGTCTAGCCATTAGGCTATCGGAGCTCTGTCGATGGAAGTCTTAAATATAATAAAAACAAAAAATGCACCTTGGTAATTATTGATTCAAACACTTTGAAATTTACAGGTCGAATAATTAAACTGACTCAGAATTTTTCTCCCTACATAAATAATCAATATTCGCAAAAGAGAAAAATTAAAAAAAAAAGAAGAAGAAATTTCAAATTAGAAACTAAAAGTATACATTGAAGATTTTCGTTCAGGCTGGGACTCGAACCCAGGGCCACTCGCTTGGAAGCCTAACACTCTAGCCATTAGTCTATGGGAGCTCTGTCGGTGGGAGTTTTAAATATAATAAAAACAAAAAATGCACCTTGGTAATTGTTTATTTAAACACTTTGAAATCTTCGTGTCGAAAAATTAAACTGATTCAGAATTTTCTTCCCTACATAAATAATCAATAATTGCAAAGGAAAGAAATTGAAAAAAAAAGAATTTTTAAATTAGAAAAGAAATATATACATTGAAGATATTCGCTCCGGCTGGGACTCGAACCCAGGCCACTCGCTTGGAAGACCAGCGGTCTAGCCATTAGGCTATCGGAGTTCTGTCGAGCGGAGTCTTACTGCCTGACTGATACTGCCTGACTGACAGACTGACTCACTGACTGACTGACTGAGACTGGACTGACTCACTGACTGACCGAGACTGACTGAATAACTGCCTGACTTTCTGAGACTGGACTGACTGACTGCCTGACTGACTGAGACTGGACTGACTGACTGACTGACTGACTGACTGACTAACTGACTGACTGAGACTGACTGACTGACTGCTTGACTCTCTGACTGGCTATTTCACTGACTGACTGAATGACTAAATGACTGACTGACACTGACTGACTGACTGCTTGAATACCTGACTGACTGCTTGACTGACTAACTGACTGGACAGGACTGACCGACTGACTGACTGACAGACTGACTGAATAAGGATGACTGACAGACTGACTGAATAAGGCTGACTGACTGACTGACTGACAGACTGACTGAATAAGGCTGACCGACTGACTGACTGCCGGACTGGACTGACTGACTGACTGACTGACTGAGACTGACTGACTGCTTTAATGACTAACTGACTGCACAGGACTGACCGACTGACTGACTGACTGACTGCCTGACTGACTGACTGACTGAATGACTGACTGACTGAGACTAAATGACTGACTGCTTGACTGACTGGCTGAAGGACTAACTGACTGACTGAGTGACTGACTGACTGGACTGACTGACTGAGACTGAATGACTGAGTGCTTGACTGATTGACTGTCAGACTTACTGACTGACTTCGCAAAAGGGAAAAATAAAAAAAAGAATTATAAAATTAGAAAAAAATATTTGCATTTAAGATTTCCTTTCCGGCCGTTACTCGAACCCAGAACCACGCGCTAGGAACCCAACGGTCTAGCCATTAGGCTATCGGAGCTCTGTCGATGGAAGTCTTAAATATAATAAAAACAAAAAATGCACCTTGGTAATTATTGATTCAAACACTTTGAAATTTACAGGTCGAATAATTAAACTGACTCAGAATTTTTCTCCCTACATAAATAATCAATATTCGCAAAAGAGAAAAATTAAAAAAAAAAAGAAGAAGAAATTTCAAATTAGAAACTAAAAGTATACATTGAAGATTTTCGTTCAGGCTGCGACTCGAACCCAGGGCCACTCGCTTGGAAGCCTAACACTCTAGCCATTAGTATATGGGAGCTCTGTCGGTGGGAGTTTTAAATATAATAAAAACAAAAAATGCACCTTGGTAATTGTTTATTTAAACACTTTGAAATCTTCGTGTCGAAAAATTAAACTGACTCAGAATTTTCTTCCCTACATAAATAATCAATAATTGCAAAGGAAAGAAATTGAAAAAAAAAAGAATTTTCAAATTAGAAAAGAAATATATACATTGAAGATATTCGCTCCGGCTGGGACTCGAAACCAGGCCACTCGCTTGGAAGACCAGCGGTCTAGCCATTAGGCTATCGGAGTTCTGTCGAGCGGAGTCTTACTGCCTGACTGATACTGCCTAACTGACAGACTGACTCAATGACTGACTGACTGAGACTGGACTGACTCACTGACTGACCGAGACTGACTGAATAACTGCCTGACTGACTGAGACTGGACTGACTGACTGACTGACTGACTGACTGACTAATTGACTGACTGAGACTGACTGACTGACTGCTTGACTCTCTGACTGGCTATTTCACTGACTGACTGAATGACTAAATGACTGACTGACACTGACTGACTGACTGCTTGACTTTCTGACTGACTGCTTGACTGACTAACTGACTGGACAGGACTGACCGACTGACAGACTGACAGACTGACTGAATAAGGATGACTGACAGACTGACTGAATAAGGCTGACTGACTGACTGACTGACAGACTGACTGAATAAGGCTGACCGACTGACTGACTGCCTGACTGACTGACTGACTGAATGACTGACTGACTGAGACTGGACTGGACTGACTGACTGACTGACTGACTGAGACTGACTGACTGCTTTAGTGACTAACTGACTGCACAGGACTGACCGACTGACTGACTGACTGACTGCCTGACTGACTGACTGAATGACTGACTGACTGAGACTAAATGACTGACTACTTGACTGACTGGCTGAAGGACTAACTGACTGACTGAGTGACTGACTGACTGGAGTGACTGACTGAGACTGAGTGACTGAGTGCTTGACTGATTGACTGTCAGACTGACTGACTGACTTCGCAAAAGGTAAAAATAAAAAAAAAAGAATTATAAAATTAGAAAAAAATATTTGCATTTAAGATTTCCTTTCCGGCTGGGATTTGAACCCAGGGCGACACTCATGGAAGCCCAACGCTCTCGCCAATATACTATCGGATCTCTGTTGATCGGTGTCTTAATTATAATAAAAACAAAAAATGCACCTTAGTAATTATTAATCTAAAATCTTTGAAATCTAAAGTTCGAATAATTAAACTGACTCAGAATTTTTCTCCCTACATAAATAATCAATATTCGCAAAAGAGAAAAATTAAAAAAAAAGAAGAAGAAATTTCAAATTAGAAACTAAAAGTATACATTGAAGATTTTCGTTCAGGCTGGGACTCGAACCCAGGGCCACTCGCTCTGAAACCTAACACTCTAGCCATTAGTCTATGGGAGCTCTGTCGGTGGGAGTTTTAAATATAATTAAAACAAAAAATGCACCTTGGTAATTGTTTATTTAAACACTTTGAAATCTTCGTGTCGAAAAATTAAACTGATTCAGAATTTTCTTCCCTACATAAATAATCAATAATTGCAAAGGAAAGAAATTGAAAAAAAAAAGAATTTTCAAATTAGAAAAGAAATATATACATTGAAGATATTCGCTCCGGCTGGGACTCGAACCCAGGCCACTCGCTTGGAAGACCAGCGGTCTAGCCATTAGGCTATCGGAGTTCTGTCGAGCGGAGTCTTACTGCCTGACTGATACTGCCTGACTGACAGACTGACTCACTGACTGACTAACTGAGACTGGACTGACTCACTGACTGACCGAGACTGACTGAATAACTGCCTGACTTTCTGAGACTGGACTGACTGACTGCCTGACTGACTGAGACTGGACTGACTGACTGACTGACTGACTGACTGACTAACTGACTGACTGAGACTGACTGACTGACTGCTTGACTCTCTGACTGGCTATTTCACTGACTGACTGAATGACTAAATGACTGACTGACACTGACTGACTGACTGCTTGACTACCTGACTGACTGCTTGACTGACTAACTGACTGGACAGGACTGACCGACTGACTGACTGACAGACTGACTGAATAAGGATGACTGACAGACTGACTGAATAAGGCTGACTGACTGACTGACTGACAGACTGACTGAATAAGGCTGACCGACTGACTGACTGCCTGACTGACTGAATGACTGACTGACTGAGACTGGACTGGACTGACTGACTGACTGACTGACTGAGACTGACTGACTGCTTTAGTGACTAACTGACTGCACAGGACTGACCGACTGACTGACTGACTGACTGCCTGACTGACTGACTGACTGAATGACTGACTGAGACTGAATGACTGAGTGCTTGACTGATTGACTGTCAGACTGACTGACTGACTTCGCAAAAGGGAAAAATAAAAAAAAAAGAATTATAAAATTAGAAAAAAATATTTGCATTTAAGATTTCCTTTCCGGCTGGGATTTGAACCCAGGGCGACACTCATGGAAGCCCAACGCTCTCGCCAATATACTATCGGATCTCTGTTGATCGGTGTCTTAATTATAATAAAAACAAAAAATGCACCTTAGTAATTATTGATCTAAAATCTTTGAAATCTAAAGTTCGAATAATTAAACTGACTCAGAATTTTTCTCCCTACATAAATAATCAATATTCGCAAAAGAGAAAAATTAAAAAAAAAAGGAGAAGAAATTTCAAATTAGAAACTAAAAGTATACATTGAAGATTTTCGTTCAGGCTGGGACTCGAACCCAGGGCCACTCGCTTGGAAACCTAACACTCTAGCCATTAGTCTATGGGAGCTCTGTCGGTGGGAGTTTTAAATATAATAAAAACAAAAAATGCACCTTGGTAATTGTTTATTTAAACACTTTGAAATCTTAGTGTCGAAAAATTAAACTGACTCAGAATTTTCTTCCCTACATAAATAATCAATAATTGCAAAGGAAAGAAATTGAAAAAAAAAGAATTTTCAAATTAAAAAAGAAATATATACATTGAAGATATTCGCTCCGGCGGGACTCGAACCCAGGCCACTCGCTTGGAAGACCAGCGGTCTAGCCATTAGGCTATCGGAGTTCTGTCGAGCGGAGTCTTACTGCCTGTTTGATACTGCCTGACTGACAGACTGACTCACTGACTGACTGATACTGACTGACTGACTCACTGACTGACCGAGACTGACTGACTAACTGCCTGACTGACTGAGACTGGACTGACTGACTGCCTGACTGACTGAGACTGGACTGACTGACTGACTGACTGACTGACTGACTAACTGACTGACTGAGACTGACTGACTGACTGCTTGACTCTCTGACTGGCTATTTCACTGACTGACTGAATGACTAAATGACTGACTGACACTGACTGACTGACTGCTTGACTACCTGACTGACTGCTTGACTGACTAACTGACTGGACAGGACTGACCGACTGACTGACTGACTAACTGACTGGACAGGACTGACCGACTGACTGACTGACAGACTGACTGAATAAGGATGACTGACAGACTGACTGAATAAGGCTGACTGACTGACTGACTGACAGACTGACTGAATAAGGCTGACTGACTGACTGACTGACTGACTGACTGAATGACTGACTGACTGACTGACCGAGAACTGAATGACTGACTGACTGACTGACCGAGACTGACTGACTGACTGACTGAGATCGGACTGGACTGGACTGACTGACTGACTGACTGACTGAGACTGACTGACTGCTTTAATGACTAACTGACTGCACAGGACTGACCGACTGACTGACTGACTGACTGCCTGACTGACTGCCTGACTGACTGACTGAATGACTGACTGACTGAGACTAAATGACTGACTGCTTGACTGACTGGCTGAAGGACTAACTGACTGACTGAGTGACTGACTGACTGGACTGACTGACTGAGACTGAATGACTGAGTGCTTGACTGATTGACTGTCAGACTGACTGACTGACTTCGCAAAAGGGAAAAATAAAAAAAAAAAGAATTATAAAATTAGAAAAAAATATTTGCATTTAAGATTTCCATTCCGGCTGGGATTTGAACCCAGGGCGACACTCATGGAAGCCCAACGCTCTCGCCAATATACTATCGGATCTCTGTTGATCGGTGTCTTAATTATAATAAAAACAAAAAATGCACCTTAGTAATTATTGATCTAAAATCTTTGAAATCTAAAGGTCGAATGATTAAACTGACTCAGAATTTTCTTCCGTACATAAATAATCCATATCTGCAAAAGAAAGAAATTGAAAAAAAAAAAGAATCTTCAAATTAGAAGAGAAATATATACATGGAAGATTTTCGTTCCGGCCGGGACTCGAACCCAGTACCACGCGCTTGGAACCCAACGGTCTAGCCATTAGGCTATCGGAGCTCTGTCGATGGAAGTCTTAAATATAATAAAAACAAAAAATGCACCTTGGTAATTATTGATTCAAACACTTTGAAATTTACAGGTCGAATAATTAAACTGACTCAGAATTTTTCTCCCTACATAAATAATCAATATTCGCAAAAGAGAAAAATTAAAAAAAAAAGAAGAAGAAATTTCAAATTAGAAACTAAAAGTATACATTGAAGATTTTCGTTCAGGCTGGGACTCGAACCCAGGGCCACTCGCTTGGAAGCCTAACACTCTAGCCATTAGTCTATGGGAGCTCTGTCGGTGGGAGTTTTAAATATAATAAAAACAAAAAATGCACCTTGGTAATTGTTTATTTAAACACTTTGAAATCTTCGTGTCGAAAAATTAAACTGACTCAGAATTTTCTTCCCTACATAAACAATCAATAATTGCAAAGGAAAGAAATTGAAAAAAAAAAGAATTTTCAAATTAGAAAAGAAATATATACATTGAAGATATTCGCTCCGGCTGGGACTCGAACCCAGGCCACTCGCTTGGAAGACCAGCGGTCTAGCTATTAGGCTATCGGAGTTCTGTCGAGCGGAGTCTTACTGCCTGACTGATACTGCCTGACTGACAGACTGACTCACTGACTGACTGATACTGACTGACTGACTCACTGACTGACCGAGACTGACTGACTAACTGCCTGACTGACTGAGACTGGACTGACTGACTGACTGACTGACTGACTAACTGACTGACTGAGACTGACTGACTGACTGCTTGACTCTCTGACTGGCTATTTCACTGACTGACTGAATGACTAAATGACTGACTGACACTGACTGACTGACTGCTTGACTACCTGACTGACTGCTTGACTGACTAACTGACTGGACAGGACTGACCGACTGACTGACTGACAGACTGACTGAATAAGGATGACTGACAGACTGACTGAATAAGGCTGACCGACTGACTGACTGCCTGACTGACTGAATGACTGACTGACTGACTGACCGAGACTGACTGACTGACTGACTGAGACTGGACTGGACTGACTGACTGACCGACTGACTGAGACTGACTGACTGCTTTAGTGACTAACTGACTGCACAGGACTGACCGACTGACTGACTGACTGACTGCCTGACTGACTGACTGACTGAATGACTGACTGACTGAGACTAAATGACTGACTGCTTGACTGACTGGCTGAAGGACTAACTGACTGACTGAGTGACTGACTGACTGAACTGACTGACTGAGACTGAATGACTGAGTGCTTGACTGATTGACTGTCAGACTGACTGACTGACTTCGCAAAAGGGAAAAATAAAAAAAAAGAATTATAAAATTAGAAAAAAATATTTGCATTTAAGATTTCCTTTCCGGCCGGGACTCGAACCCAGTACCACGCGCTAGGAACCCAACGGTCTAGCCATTAGGCTATCGGAGCTCTGTCGATTCAAGTCTTAAATATAATAAAAACAAAAAATGCACCTTGGTAATTATTGATTCATACACTTTGAAATTTACAGGTCGAATAATTAAACTGACTCAGAATTTTTCTCCCTACATAAATAATCAATATTCGCAAAAGAGAAAAATTAAAAAAAAAAAGAAGAAGAAATTTCAAATTAGAAACTAAAAGTATACATTGAAGATTTTCGTTCAGGCTGGGACTCGAAACCAGGGCCACTCGCTTGGAAGCCTAACACTCTAGCCATTAGTCTATGGGAGCTCTGTCGGTGGGAGTTTTAAATATAATAAAAACAAAAAATGCACCTTGGTAATTGTTTATTTAAACACTTTGAAATCTTCGTGTCGAAAAATTAAACTGACTCAGAATTTTCTTCCCTACATAAATAATCAATAATTGCAAAGGAAAGAAATTGAAAAAAAAAAGAATTTTCAAATTAGAAAAGAAATATATACATTGAAGATATTCGCTCCGGCTGGGACTCGAACCCAGGCCACTCGCTTGGAAGACCAGCGGTCTAGCCATTAGGCTATCGGAGTTCTGTCGAGCGGAGTCTTACTGCCTGACTGATACTGCCTGACTGACAGACTGACTCACTGACTGACTGATACTGACTGACTGACTCACTGACTGACCGAGACTGACTGACTAACTGCCTGACTGACTGAGACTGGACTGACTCACTGACTGACCGAGACTAACTGACTTACTGCCTGACTGACTGAGACTGGACTGACTGACTGACTGACTGACTGACTGCTTGACTCTCTGACTGGCTATTTCACTGACTGACTGAATGACTAAATGACTGACTGACACTGACTGACTGACTGCTTGACTACCTGACTGACTGCTTGACTGACTAACTGACTGGACAGGACTGACCGACTGACTGACTGACAGACTGACTGAATAAGGATGACTGACAGACTGACTGAATAAGGCTGACTGACTGACTGACTGACAGACTGACTGAATAAGGCTGACCGACTGACTGCCTGACTGACTGACTGACTGACAGACTGACTGAATAAGGCTGACCGACTGACTGACTGCCTGACTGACTGACTGACTGACTGACCGAGACTGGACTGGACTGACTGACTGACTGACTGACTGAGACTGACTGACTGCACAGGACTGACCGACTGACTGACTGACTGACTGACTGACTGAATGACTGACTGACTGAGACTAAATGACTGACTGCTTGACTGACTGGCTGAAGGATTAACTGACTGACTGAGTGACTGACTGACTGACTGAGACTGAATGACTGAGTGCTTGACTGATTGACTGTCAGACTGACTGACTGACTTCGCAAAAGGGAAAAATAAAAAAAAAGAATTATAAAATTAGAAAAAAATATTTGCATTTAAGATTTCCTTTCCGGCCGGGACTCGAACCCAGTACCACGCGCTAGGAACCCAACGGTCTAGCCATTAGGCTATCGGAGCTCTGTCGATGGAAGTCTTAAATATAATAAAAACAAAAAATGCACCTTGGTAATTATTGATTCAAACACTTTGAAATTTACAGGTCGAATAATTAAACTGACTCAGAATTTTTCTCCCTACATAAATAATCAATATTCGCAAAAGAGAAAAATTTAAAAAAAAAGAATAAGAAATTTCAAATTAGAAACTAAAAGTATACATTGAAGATTTTCGTTCAGGATGGGACTCGAACCCAGGGCCACTCGCATGGAAGCCTAACACTCTAGCCATTAGTCTATGGGAGCTCTGTCGGTGGGAGTTTTAAATATGATAAAAACAAAATATGCACCTTGGTAATTGTTTATTTAAACACTTTGAAATCTTCGTGTCGAAAAATTAAACTGACTCAGAATTTTCTTCCCTACATAAATAATCAATAATTGCAAAGGAAAGAAATTGAAAAAAAAAAGAATTTTCAAATTAGAAAAGAAATATATACATTGAAGATATTCGCTCCGGCTGGGACTCCAACCCAGGCCACTCGCTTGGAAGACCAGCGGTCTAGCCATTAGGCTATCGGAGTTCTGTCGAGCGGAGTCTTACTGCCTGACTGATACTGCCTGACTGACAGACTGACTCACTGACTGACTGATACTGACTGACTGACTCACTGACTGACCGAGACTGACTGACTAACTGACTGAGACTGGACTGACTGACTGACTGACTGACTGACTGACTAACTGACTGACTGAGACTGACTGACTGACTGCTTGACTCTCTGACTGGCTATTTCACTGACTGACTGAATGACTAAATGACTGACTGACACTGACTGACTGACTGCTTGACTGACTAACTGACTGGACAGGACTGACCGACTGGCTGACTGACAGACTGACTGAATAAGGATGACTGACAGACTGACTGAATAAGGCTGACTGACTGAATAAGGCTGACTGACTGACAGACTGACTGAATAAGGCTGACCGACTGACTGACTGCCTGACTGACTGACTGACTGAATGACTGACTGACTGACTGACCGAGACAGACTGACTGACTGACTGAGACTGGACTGGACTGACTGACTGACTGACTGACTGAGACTGACTGACTGCTTTAGTGACTAACTGACTGCACAGGAATGACCGACTGACTGACTGACTGCCTGACTGACTGACTGACTGAATGACTGACTGACTGAGACTAAATGACTGACTGCTTGACTGACTGGCTGATGGACTAACTGACTGACTGACTGACTGGACTGACTGAATAAGACTGAATGACTGAGTGCTTGACTGATTGACTGTCAGACTGACTGACTGACTTCGCAAAAGGGAAAAATAAAAAAAAAAGAATTATAAAATTAGAAAAAAATATTTGCATTCAAGATTTCCTTTCCGGCCGGGACTCGAACCCAGTACCACGCACTAGGAACCCAACGGTCTAGCCATTAGGCTATCGGAGCTCTGTCGATGGAAGTCTTAAATATAATAAAAACAAAAAATGCACCTTGGTAATTATTGATTCAAACACTTTGAAATTTACAGGTCGAATAATTAAACTGACTCAGAATTTTTCTCCCTACATAAATAATCAATATTCGCAAAAGAGAAAAATTAAAAAAAAAAGAAGAAGAAATTTCAAATTAGAAACTAAAAGTATACATTGAAGATTTTCGTTCTGGCTGGAACTCGAACCCAGGGCCACTCGCTTGGAAGCCTAACACTCTAGCCATTAGTCTACGGGAGCTCTGTCGGTGGGAGTTTTAAATATAATAAAAACAAAAAATGCACCTTGGTAATTGTTTATTTAAACACTTTGAAATCTTTGTGTCGAAAAATTAAACTGACTCAGAATTGTCTTCCCTACATAAATAATCAATAATTGCAAAGGAAAGAAATTGAAAAAAAAAGAATTTTCAAATTAGAAAAGAAATATATACATTGAAGATATTCGCTCCGGCTGGGACTCGAACCCAGGCCACTCGCTTGGAAGACCAGCGGTCTAGCCATTAGGCTATCGGAGTGCTGTCGAGCGGAGTCTTACTGCCTGACTGATACTGCCTGACTGACAGACTGACTCACTGACTGACTGATACTGACTGACTGACTCACTGACTGACCGAGACTGACTGACTAACTGCCTGACTGACTGAGACTGGACTGACTGACTGACTGACTGACTGACTAACTGACTGACTGAGACTGACTGACTGACTGCTTGACTCTCTGACTGGCTATTTCACTGACTGACTGAATGACTAAATGACTGACTGACACTGACTGACTGACTGCTTGACTGACTAACTGACTGGACAGGACTGACCGACTGGCTGACTGACAGACTGACTGAATAAGGATGACTGACAGACTGACTGAATAAGGCTGACTGACTGAATAAGGCTGACTGACTGAATAAGGCTGACTGACTGACAGACTGACTGAATAAGGCTGACCGACTGACTGACTGCCTGACTGACTGACTGACTGAATGACTGACTGACTGACTGACCGAGACTGACTGACTGACTGACTGAGACTGGACTGGATTGACTGACTGACTGACTGACTGAGACTGACTGACTGCTTTAGTGACTAACTGACTGCACAGGAATGACCGACTGACTGACTGACTGACTGCCTGACTGACTGACTGACTGAATGACTGACTGACTGAGACTAAATGACTGACTGCTTGACTGACTGGCTGATGGACTAACTGACTGACTGAGTGACTGACTGACTGGACTGACTGAATGAGACTGAATGACTGAGTGCTTGACTGATTGACTGTCAGACTGACTGACTGACTTCGCAAAAGGGAAAAATAAAAAAAAAAGAATTATAAAATTAGAAAAAAATATCTGCATTTAAGATTTCCTTTCCGGCTGGGATTTGAACCCAGGGCGACACTCATGGAAGCCCAACGCTCTCGCCAATATACTATCGGATCTCTGTTGATCGGTGTCTTAATTATAATAAAAACAAAAAATGCACCTTAGTAATTATTGATCTAAAATCTTTGAAATCTAAAGGTCGAATGATTAAACTGACTCAGAATTTTCTTCCGTACATAAATAATCCATATTTGCAAAAGAAAGAAATTGAAAAAAAAAGAATCTTCAAATTAGAAGAGAAATATATACATGGAAGATTTTCGTTCCGGCCGGGACTCGAACCCAGTACCACGCGCTTGGAACCCAACGGTGGCCATTAGGCTATCGGAGCTCTGTCGATGGAAGTCTTAAATATAATAAAAACAAAAAATGCACCTTGGTAATTATTGATTCAAACACTTTGAAATTTACAGGTCGAATAATTAAACTGACTCAGAATTTTTCTCCCTACATAAATAATCAATATTCGCAAAAGAGAAAAATTAAAAAGAAAAAGAAGAAGAAATTTCAAATTAGAAACTAAAAGTATACATTGAAGATTTTCGTTCTGGCTGGGACTCGAACCCAGGGCCACTCGCTTGGAAGCCTAACACTCTAGCCATTAGTCTATGGGAGCTCTGTCGGTGGGAGTTTTAAATATAATAAAAACAAAAAATGCACCTTGGTAATTGTTTATTTAAACACTTTGAAATCTTTGTGTCGAAAAATTAAACTGACTCAGAATTGTCTTCCCTACATAAATAATCAATAATTGCAAAGGAAAGAAATTGAAAAAAAAAGAATTTTCAAATTAGAAAAGCAGTATATACATTGAAGATATTCGCTCCGGCTGAAACTCGAACCCAGGCCACTCGCTTGGAAGACCAGCGGTCTAGCCATTAGGCTATCGGAGTGCTGTCGAGCGGAGTCTTACTGCCTGACTGATACTGCCTGACTGACAGACTGACTCACTGACTGACTGATACTGACTGACTGACTCACTGACTGACCGAGACTGACTGACTAACTGCCTGACTGACTGAGACTGGACTGACTGACTGACTGACTAACTGACTGACTGAGACTGACTGACTGACTGCTTGACTCTCTGACTGGCTATTTCACTGACTGACTGAATGACTAAATGACTGACTGACACTGACTGACTGACTGCTTGACTGACTAACTGACTGGACAGGACTGACCGACTGGCTGACTGACAGACTGACTGAATAAGGATGACTGACAGACTGACTGAATAAGGCTGACTGACTGAATAAGGCTGACTGACTGACAGACTGACTGAATAAGGCTGACCGACTGACTGACTGCCTGACTGACTGACTGACTGAATGACTGACTGACTGACTGACCGAGACTGACTGACTGACTGACTGAGACTGGACTGGATTGACTGACTGACTGACTGACTGAGACTGGACTGGATTGACTGACTGACTGACTGACTGAGACTGACTGACTGCTTTAGTGACTAACTGACTGCACAGGACTGACCGACAGACTGACTGACTGACTGCCTGACTGACTGACTGACTGAATGACTGACTGACTGAGACTAAATGACTGACTGCTTGACTGACTGGCTGAAGGACTAACTGACTGACTGAGTGACTGACTGACTGGACTGACTGACTGAGACTGAATGACTGAGTGCTTGACTGATTGACTGTCAGACTGACTGACTGACTTCGCAAAAGGGAAAAATAAAAAAAAAAGAATTATAAAATTAGAAAAAAATATTTGCATTTAAGATTTCCTTTCCGGCTGGGATTTGAACCCAGGGCGACACTCATGGAAGCCCAACGCTCTCGCCAATATACTATCGGATCTCTGTTGATCGGTGTCTTAATTATAATAAAAACAAAAAATGCACCTTAGTAATTATTGATCTAAAATCTTTGAAATCTAAAGGTCGAATGATTAAACTGACTCAGAATTTTCTTCCGTACATAAATAATCCATATTTGCAAAAGAAAGAAATTGAAAAAAAAAAGAATCTTCAAATTAGAAGAGAAATATATACATGGAAGATTTTCGTTCCGGCCGGGACTCGAACCCAGTACCACGCGCTTGGAACCCAACGGTCCAGCCATTAGGCTATCGGAGCTCTGTCGATGGAAGTCTTAAATATAATAAAAACAAAAAATGCACCTTGGTAATTATTGATTCAAACACTTTGAAATTTACAGGTCGAATAATTAAACTGACTCAGAATTTTTCTCCCTACATAAATAATCAATTTTCGCAAAAGAGAAAAATTAAAAAAAAAAGAAGAAGAAATTTCAAATTAGAAACTAAAAGTATACATTGAAGATTTTCGTTCTGGCTGGGACTCGAACCCAGGGCCACTCGCTTGGAAGCCTAACACTCTAGCCATTAGTCTATGGGAGCTCTGTCGGTGGGAGTTTTAAATATAATAAAAACAAAAAATGCACCTTGGTAATTGTTTATTTAAACACTTTGAAATCTTTGTGTCGAAAAATTAAACTGACTAGGAATTTTCTTCCCTACATAAATAATCAATAATTGCAAAGGAAAGAAATTGAAAAAAAAAAGAATTTTCAAATTAGAAAAGAAATATATACATTGAAGATATTCGCTCCGGCTGGGACTCGAACCCAGGCCACTCGCTTGGAAGACCAGCGGTCTAGCCATTAGGCTATCGGAGTGCTGTCGAGCGGAGTCTTACTGCCTGACTGATACTGCCTGACTGACAGACTGACTCACTGACTGACTGATACTGACTGACTGACTCACTGACTGACCGAGACTGACTGACTAACTGCCTGACTGACTGAGACTGGACTGACTGACTGACTGACTGACTGACTAACTGACTGACTGAGACTGACTGACTGACTGCTTGACTCTCTGACTGGCTATTTCACTGACTGACTGAATGACTAAATGACTGACTGACACTGACTGACTGACTGCTTGACTGACTAACTGACTGGACAGGACTGACCGACTGGCTGACTGACAGACTGACTGAATAAGGATGACTGACAGACTGACTGAATAAGGCTGACTGACTGACAGACTGACTGAATAAGGCTGACCGACTGACTGACTGCCTGACTGACTGACTGACTGAATGACTGACTGACTGACTGACCGAGACAGACTGACTGACTGACTGAGACTGGACTGGACTGACTGACTGACTGACTGACTGAGACTGACTGACTGCTTTAGTGACTAACTGACTGCACAGGAATGACCGACTGACTGACTGACTGACTGCCTGACTGACTGACTGTCTGAATGACTGACTGAGTGAGACTAAATGACTGACTGCTTGACTGACTGGCTGATGGACTAACTGACTGACTGAGTGACTGACTGACTGGACTGACTGAATAAGACTGAATGACTGAGTGCTTGACTGATTGACTGTCAGACTGACTGACTGACTTCGCAAAAGGGAAAAATAAAAAAAAAAGAATTATAAAATTAGAAAAAAATATTTGCATTTAAGATTTCCTTTCCGGCCGGGACTCGAACCCAGTACCACGCGCTAGGAACCCAACGGTCTAGCCATTAGGCTATCGGAGCTCTGTCGATGGAAGTCTTAAATATAATAAAAACAAAAAATGCACCTTGGTAATTATTGATTCAAGCACTTTGAAATTTACAGGTCGAATAATTAAACTGACTCAGAATTTTTCTCCCTACATAAATAATCAATATTCGCAAAAGAGAAAAATTAAAAAAAAAAAAGAAGAAGAAATTTCAAATTAGAAACTAAAAGTATACATTGAAGATTTTCGTTCAGGCTGGGACTCGAACCCAGGGCCACTCGCTTGGAAGCCTAACACTCTAGCCATTAGTATATGGGAGCTCTGGCGGTGGGAGTTTTAAATATAATAAAAACAAAAAATGCACCTTGGTAATTGTTTATTTAAACACTTTGAAATCTTCGTGTCGAAAAATTAAACTGACTCAGAATTTTCTTCCCTACATAAATAATCAATAATTGCAAAGGAAAGAAATTGAAAAAAAAAAAGAATTTTCAAATTAGAAAAGAAATATATACATTGAAGATATTCGCTCCGGCTGGGACTCGAACCCAGGCCACTCGCTTGGAAGACCAGCGGTCTAGCCATTAGGCTATCGGAGTTCTGTCGAGCGGAGTCTTACTGCCTGACTGATACTGCCTGACTGACAGACTGACTCACTGACTGACTGATACTGACTGACTGACTCACTGACTGACCGAGACTGACTGACTAACTGCCTGACTGACTGAGACTGGACTGACTGACTGACTGACTGACTGACTGACTAACTGACTGACTGAGACTGACTGACTGACTGCTTGACTCTCTGACTGGCTATTTCACTGACTGACTGAATGACTAAATGACTGACTGACTGCTTGACTGCTTGACTGACTAACTGACTGGACAGGACTGACCGACTGACTGACTGACAGACTGACTGAATAAGGCTGACCGACTGACTGACTGCCTGACTGACTGACTGACTGAATGACTGACTGACTGACTGACCGAGACTGACTGACTGACTGACTGAGACTGGACTGGACTGACTGACTGACTGACTGACTGAGACTGACTGACTGCTTTAGTGACTAACTGACTGAACAGGACTGACCGACTGACTGACTGACTGACTGCCTGACTGACTGACTGACTGAATGACTGACTGACTGAGACTAAATGACTGACTGCTTGACTGACTGGCTGAAGGACTAACTGACTGACTGAGTGACTGACTGACTGGACTGACTGACTGAGACTGAATGACTGAGTGCTTGACTGATTGACTGTCAGACTGACTTCGCAAAAGGGAAAAATAAAAAAAAAAGAATTATAAAATTAGAAAAAAGTATTTGCATTTAAGATTTCCTTTCCGGCTGGGATTTGAACCCAGGGCGACACTCATGGAAGCCCAACGCTCTCGCCATTATACTATCGGATCTCTGTTGATCGGTGTCTTAATTATAATAAAAACAAAAAATGCACCTTAGTAATTATTGATCTAAAATCTTTGAAATCTAAAGGTCGAATGATTAAACTGACTCAGAATTTTCTTCCGTACATAAATAATCCATATTTGCAAAAGAAAGAAATTGAAAAAAAAAAGAATCTTCAAATTAGAAGAGAAATATATACATGGAAGATTTTCGTTCCGGCCGGGACTCGAACCCAGTACCACGCGCTTGGAACCCAACGGTCTAGCCATTAGGCTATCGGAGCTCTGTCGATGGAAGTCTTAAATATAATAAAAACAAAAAATGCACTTTGGTAATTATTGATTCAAACACTTTGAAATTTACAGGTCGAATAATTAAACTGACTCAGAATTTTTCTCCCTACATAAATAATCAATATTCGCAAAAGAGAAAAATTAAAAAAAAAAAGAAGAAGAAATTTCAAATTAGAAACTAAAAGTATACATTGAAGATTTTCGTTCAGGCTGGGACTCGAACCCAGGGCCACTCGCTTGGAAGCCTAACACTCTAGCCATTAGTCTATGGTAGCTCTGTCGGTGGGAGTTTTAAATATAATAAAAACAAAAAATGCACCTTGGTAATTGTTTATTTAAACACTTTGAAATCTTCGTGTCGAAAAATTAAACTGACTCAGAATTTTCTTCCCTACATAAATAATCAATAATTGCAAAGGAAAGAAATTGAAAAAAAAAAGAATTTTCAAATTAGAAAAGAAATATATACATTGAAGATATCCGCTCCGGCTGGGACTCGAACCCAGGCCATTCGCTTGGAAGACCAGCGGTCTAGCCATTAGGCTATCGGAGTTCTGTCGAGCGGAGTCTTACTGCCTGACTGATACTGCCTGACTGACAGACTGACTCACTGACTGACTGATACTGACTGACTGACTCACTGACTGACCGAGACTGACTGACTAACTGCCTGACTGACTGAGACTGGACTGACTGACTTACTGACTGACTGACTGACTAACTGACTGACTGAGACTGACTGATTGACTGCTTGACTCTCTGACTGGCTATTTCACTGACTGACTGAATGACTAAATGACTGACTGACTGCTTGACTGACTAACTGACTGGACAGGACTGACCGACTGACTGACTGACAGACTGACTGAATAAGGCTGACTGACTGACTGACTGACAGACTGACTGAATAAGGCTGACTGACTGACTGACTGACAGACTGACTGAATAAGGCTGACCGACTGACTGACTGCCTGACTGACTGACTGACTGAATGACTGACTGACTGACTGACCGAGACTGACTGACTGACTGACTGAGACTGGACTGGACTGACTGACTGACTGACTGACTGAGACTGACTGACTGCTTTAGTGACTAACTGACTGCACAGGACTGACCGACTGACTGACTGACTGACTGCCTGACTGACTGACTGACTAAATGACTGACTGACTGAGACTAAATGACTGACTGCTTGACTGACTGGCTGAAGGACTAACTGACTGACTGAGTGACTGACTGACTGGACTGACTGACTGAGACTGAATGACTGAGTGCTTGACTGATTGACTGTCAGACTGACTGACTGACTTCGCAAAAGGGAAAAATAAAAAAAAAAAGAATTATAAAATTAGAAAAAAATATTTGCATTTAAGATTTCCTTTCCGGCCGGGACTCGAACCCAGTACCACGCGCTAGGAACCCAACGGTCTAGCCATTAGGCTATCGGAGCTCTGTCGATGGAAGTCTTAAATATAATAAAAACAAAAAATGCACCTTGGTAATTATTGATTCAAACACTTTGAAATTTACAGGTCGAATAATTAAACTGACTCAGAATTTTTCTCCCTACATAAATAATCAATATTCGCAAAGAGAAAAATTAAAAAAAAAAAGAAGAAGAAATTTCAAATTAGAAACTAAAAGTATACAATGAAGATTTTCGTTCAGGCTGGGACTCGAACCCAGGGCCACTCGCTTGGAAGCCTAACACTCTAGCCATTAGTCTATGGGAGCTCTGTCGGTGGGAGTTTTAAATATAATAAAAACAAAAAATGCACCTTGGTAATTGTTTATTTAAGTACTTTGAAATCTTAGTGTCGAAAAATTAAACTGACTCAGAATTTTCTTCCCTACATAAATAATCAATAATTGCAAAGGAAAGAAATTGAAAAAAAAAGAATTTTCAAATTAGAAAAGAAATATATACATTGAAGATATTCGCTCCGGCTGGGACTCGAACCCAGGCCACTTGCTTGGAAGACCAGCGGTCTAGCCATTAGGCTATCGGAGTTCTGTCGAGCGGAGTCTTACTGCCTGACTGATACTGCCTGACTGACAGACTGACTCACTGACTGACTGATACTGACTGACTGACTCACTGACTGACCGAGACTGACTGACTAACTGCCTGACTGACTGAGACTGGACTGACTGACTGACTGACTGACTAACTGACTGACTGACTGACTGACTGCTTGACTCTCTGACTGGCTATTTCACTGACTGACTGAATGACTAAATGACTGACTGACACTGACTGACTGACTGCTTGACTACCTGACTGACTGCTTGACTGACTAACTGACTGGACAGGACTGACCGACTGACTGACTGACAGACTGACTGAATAAGGATGACTGACAGACTGACTGAATAAGGCTGACTGACTGACTGACTGACAGACTGACTGAATAAGGCTGACCGACTGACTGACTGACTGACTGACTGAGACTGACTGACTGCTTTAGTGACTAACTGACTGCGCAGGACTGACCGACTGACTGACTGACTGACTGACTGACTGACTGACTGACTGAATGACTGACTGACTGAGACTAAATGACTGACTGCTTGACTGACTGGCTGAAGGACTAACTGACTGACTGAGTGACTGACTGACTGGACTGACTGACTGAGACTGAATGACTGAGTGCTTGACTGATTGACTGTCAGACTGACTGACTGACTTCGCAAAAATGAAAAATAAAAAAAAAAGAATTATAAAATTAGAAAAAAATATTTGCATTTAAGATTTCCTTTCCGGCCGGGACTCGAACCCAGTTCCACGCGCTAGGAACCCAACGGTCTAGCCATTAGGCTATCGGAGCTCTGTCGATGGAAGTCTTAAATATAATAAAAACAAAAAATGCACCTTGGTAATTATTGATTCAAACACTTTGAAATTTACAGGTCGAATAATTTAACTGACTCAGAATTTTTCTCCCTACATAAATAATCAATATTCGCAAAAGAGAAAAATTAAAAAAAAAAAAAGAAGAAGAAATTTCAAATTAGAAACTAAAAGTATACATTGAAGATTTTCGTTCAGGCTGGGACTCGAACCCAGGGCCACTCGCTTGGAAGCTTAACACTCTAGCCATTAGTCTATGGGAGCTCTGTCGGGGGGAGTTTTAAATATAATAAAAACAAAAAATGCACCTTGGTAATTGTTTATTTAAACACTTTGAAATCTTCGTGTCGAAAAATTAAACTGACTCAGAATTTTCTTCCCTACATAAATAATCAATAATTGCAAAGGAAAGAAATTGAAAAAAAAAAGAATTTTCAAATTAGAAAAGAAATATATACATTGAAGATATTCGCTCCGGCTGGGACTCGAACCCAGGCCACTCGCTTGGAAGACCAGCGGTCTAGCCATTAGGCTATCGGAGTTCTGTCGAGCGGAGTCTTACTGCCTGACTGATACTGCCTGACTGACAGACTGACTCACTGACTGACTGATACTGACTGACTGACTGAGACTGGACTGACTGACTGACTGACTGACTGACTGAATAACTGACTGACTGAGACTGACTGACTGACTGCTTGACTCTCTGAATGGCTATTTCACTGACTGACTGAATGACTAAATGACTGACTGACACTGACTGACTGACTGCTTGACTACCTGACTGACTGCTTGACTGACTAACTGACTGGACAGGACTGACCGACTGACTGACTGACAGACTGACTGAATAAGGATGACTGACAGACTGACTGAATAAGGCTGACCGACTGACTGACTGCCTGACTGACTGACTGACTGAATGACTGACTGACTGACTGACCGAGACTGACTGACTGACTGACTGAGACTGGACTGGACTGACTGACTGACTGACTGACTGAGACTGACTGACTGCTTTAGTGACTAACTGACTGCACAGGACTGACCGACTGACTGACTGACAGACTGACTGAATAAGGATGACTGACAGACTGACTGAATAAGGCTGACTGACTGACTGACTGACAGACTGACTGAATAAGGCTGACCGACTGACTGACTGACTGACTGACTGAGACTGACTGACTGCTTTAGTGACTAACTGACTGCGCAGGACTGACCGACTGACTGACTGACTGACTGCCTGACTGACTGACTGACTGAATGACTGACTGACGGAGACTAAATGACTGACTGCTTGACTGACTGGCTGAAGGACTAACTGACTGACTGAGTGACTGACTGACTGGACTGACTGACTGAGACTGAATGACTGAGTGCTTGACTGATTGACTGTCAGACTGACTGACTGACTTCGCAAAAGGGAAAAATAAAAAAAAAAGAATTATAAAATTAGAAAAAAATATTTGCATTTAAGATTTCCTTTCCGGCCGGGACTCGAACCCAGTACCACGCGCTAGGAACCCAACGGTCTAGCCATTAGGCTATCGGAGCTCTGTCGATGGAAGTCTTAAATATAATAAAAACAAAAAATGCACCTTGGTAATTATTGATTCAAACACTTTGAAATTTACAGGTCGAATAATTAAACTGACTCAGAATTTTTCTCCCTACATAAATAATCAATATTCGCAAAAGAGAAAAATTTAAAAAAAAAGAAGAAGAAATTTCAAATTAGAAACTAAAAGTATACATTGAAGATTTTCGTTCAGGCTGGGACTCGAACCCAGGGCCACTCGCTTGGAAGCCTAACACTCTAGCCATTAGTGTATGGGAGCTCTGTCGGGGGGAGTTTTAAATATAATAAAAACAAAAAATGCACCTTGGTAATTGTTTATTTAAACACTTTGAAATCTTCGTGTCGAAAAATTAAACTGACTCAGAATTTTCTTCCCTACATAAATAATCAATAATTGCAAAGGAAAGAAATTGAAAAAAAAAAGAATTTTCAAATTAGAAAAGAAATATATACATTGAAGATATTCGCTCCGGCTGGGACTCGAACCCAGGCCACTCGCTTGGAAGACCAGCGGTCTAGCCATTAGGCTATCGGAGTTCTGTCGAGCGGGGTCTTACTGCCTGACTGATACTGCCTGACTGACAGACTGACTCACTGACTGACTGATACTGACTGACTGACTCACTGACTGACCGAGACTGACTGACTAACTGCCTGACTGACTGAGACAGGACTGACTGACTGACTGACTGACTGACTGTCTAACTGACTGACTGAGACTGACTGACTGACTGCTTGACTCTCTGACTGGCTATTTCACTGACTCACTGAATGACTAAATGACTGACTGACACTGACTGACTGACTGCTTGACTACCTGACTGACTGCTTGACTGACTAACTGACTGGACAGGACTGACCGACTGACTGACTGACAGACTGACTGAATAAGGATGACTGACAGACTGACTGACTGACTGACTGACAGACTGACTGAATAAGGCTGACCGACTGACTGACTGCCTGACTGACTGACTGACTGAATGACTGACTGATTGACTGACCGAGACTGACTGACTGACTGACTGAGACTGGACTGGACTGACTGACTGACAGACTGACTGAGACTGACTGACTGCTTTAGTGACTAACTGACTGCACAGGACTGACCGACTGACTGACTGACTGACTGACTGACTGACTGAATGACTGACTGACTGAGACTAAATGACTGAGTGCTTGACTGACTGGCTGAAGGACTAACTGACTGACTGAGTGACTGACTGACTGGACTGACTGACTGAGACTGAATGACTGAGTGCTTGACTGATTGACTGTCAGACTGACTGACTGACTTCGCAAAAGGGAAAAATAAAAAAAAAAGAATTATAAAATTAGAAAAAAGTATTTGCATTTAAGATTTCCTTTCCGGCTGGGATTTGAACCCAGGGCGACACTCATGGAAGCCCAACGCTCTTGCCATTATACTATCGGATCTCTGTTGATCGGTGTCTTAATTATAATAAAAACAAAAAATGCACCTTAGTAATTATTGATCTAAAATCTTTGAAATCTAAAGGTCGAATGATTAAACTGACTCAGAATTTTCTTCCGTACATAAATAATCCATATTTGCAAAAGAAAGAAATTGAAAAAAAAAGAATCTTCAAATTAGAAGAGAAATATATACATGGAAGATTTTCGTTCCGGCCGGGACTCGAACCCAGTACCACGCGCTTGGAATCCAACGGTCTAGCCATTAGGCTATCGGAGCTCTGTCGATGGAAGTCTTAAATATAATAAAAACAAAAAATGCACTTTGGTAATTATTGATTCAAACACTTTGAAATTTACAGGTCGAATAATTAAACTGACTCAGAATTTTTCTCCCTACATAAATAATCAATATTCGCAAAAGAGAAAAATTAAAAAAAAAAGAAGAAGAAATTTCAAATTAGAAACTAAAAGTATACATTGAAGATTTTCGTTCAGGCTGGGACTCGAACCCAGGGCCACTCGCTTGGAAGCCTAACACTCTAGCCATTAGTCTATGGTAGCTCTGTCGGTGGGAGTTTTAAATATAATAAAAACAAAAAATGCACCTTGGTAATTGTTTATTTAAACACTTTGAAATCTTCGTGTCGAAAAATTAAACTGACTCAGAATTTTCTTCCCTACATAAATAATCAATAATTGCAAAGGAAAGAAATTGAAAAAAAAAAGAATTTTCAAATTAGAAAAGAAATATATACATTGAAGATATTCGCTCCGGCTGGGACTCGAACCCAGGCCATTCGCTTGGAAGACCAGCGGTCTAGCCATTAGGCTATCGGAGTTCTGTCGAGCGGAGTCTTACTGCCTGACTGATACTGCCTGACTGACAGACTGACTCACTGACTGACTGATACTGACTGACTGACTCACTGACTGACCGAGACTGACTGACTAACTGCCTGACTGACTGAGACTGGACTGACTGACTTACTGACTGACTGACTGACTAACTGACTGACTGAGACTGACTGATTGACTGCTTGACTCTCTGACTGGCTATTTCACTGACTGACTGAATGACTAAATGACTGACTGACTGCTTGACTGACTAACTGACTGGACAGGACTGACCGACTGACTGACTGACAGACTGACTGAATAAGGCTGACTGACTGACTGACTGACAGACTGACTGAATAAGGCTGACTGACTGACTGACTGACAGACTGACTGAATAAGGCTGACCGGCTGACTGACTGCCTGACTGACTGACTGACTGAATGACTGACTGACTGACTGACCGAGACTGACTGACTGACTGACTGAGACTGGACTGGACTGACTGACTGACTGACTGAGACTGACTGACTGCTTTAGTGACTAACTGACTGCACAGGACTGACCGACTGACTGACTGACTGACTGCCTGACTGAAAGACTGACTGACTGACTGACCGAGACTGACTGACTGACTGACTGAGACTGGACTGGACTGACTGACTGACTGACTGACTGACTGAGACTGACTGACTGCTTTAGTGACTAACTGACTGCACAGGACTGACCGACTGACTGACTGACTGACTGCCTGACTGACTGACTGACTGAATGACTGACTGACTGAGACTAAATGACTGACTGCTTGACTGACTGGCTGAAGGACTAACTGACTGACTGAGTGACTGACTGACTGGACTGACTGACTGAGACTGAATGACTGAGTGCTTGACTGATTGACTGTCAGACTGACTGACTGACTTCGCAAAAGGGAAAAATAAAAAAAAAATTATAAAATTAGAAAAAAATATTTGCATTTAAGATTTCCTTTCCGGCCGGGACTCGAACCCAGGGCCACTCGCTTGGAAGCCTAACACTCTAGCCATTAGTCTATGGGAGCTCTGTCGGTGGGAGTTTTAAATATAATAAAAACAAAAAATGCACCTTGGTAATTGTTTATTTAAACACTTTGAAATCTTCGTGTCGAAAAATTAAACTGACTCAGAATTTTCTTCCCTACATAAATAATCAATAATTGCAAAGGAAAGAAATTGAAAAAAAAAAGAATTTTCAAATTAGAAAAGAAATATATACATTGAAGATATTCGCTCCGGCTGGGACTCGAACCCAGGCCACTCGCTTGGAAGACCAGCGGTCTAGCCATTAGGCTATCGGAGTTGTGTCGAGCGGAGTCTTACTGCCTGACTGATACTGCCTGACTGACAGACTGACTCACTGACTGACTGATACTGACTGACTGACTGAGACTGGACTGACTGACTGACTGACTGACTGACTGAATAACTGACTGACTGAGACTGACTGACTGACTGCTTGACTCTCTGACTGGCTATTTCACTGACTGACTGAATGACTAAATGACTGACTGACACTGACTGACTGACTGCTTGACTACCTGACTGACTGCTTGACTGACTAACTGACTGGACAGGACTGACCGACTGACTGACTGACTGAATAAGGATGACTGACAGACTGACTGAATAAGGCTGACCGACTGACTGACTGCCTGACTGACTGACTGACTGAATGACTGACTGACTGACTGACCGAGACTGACTGACTGACTGACTGAGACTGGACTGGACTGACTGACTGACTGACTGACTGAGACTGACTGACTGCTTTAGTGACTAACTGACTGCACAGGACTGACCGACTGACTGACTGACAGACTGACTGAATAAGGATGACTGACAGACTGACTGAATAAGGCTGACTGACTGACTGACTGACAGACTGACTGAATAAGGCTGACCGACTGACTGACTGACTGACTGACTGAGACTGACTGACTGCTTTAGTGACTAACTGACTGCGCAGGACTGACCGACTGACTGACTGACTGACTGCCTGACTGACTGACTGACTGAATGACTGACTGACTGAGACTAAATGACTGACTGCTTGACTGACTGGCTGAAGGACTAACTGACTGACTGAGTGACTGACTGACTGGACTGACTGACTGAGACTGAATGACTGAGTGCTTGACTGATTGACTGTCAGACTGACTGACTGACTTCGCAAAAGGGAAAAATAAAAAAAAAGAATTATAAAATTAGAAAAAAATATTTGCATTTAAGATTTCCTTTCCGGCCGGGACTCGAACCCAGTACCACGCGCTAGGAACCCAACGGTCTAGCCATTAGGCTATCGGAGCTCTGTCGATGGAAGTCTTAAATATAATAAAAACAAAAAATGCACCTTGGTAATTATTGATTCAAACACTTTGAAATTTACAGGTCGAATAATTAAACTGACTCAGAATTTTTCTCCCTACATAAATAATCAATATTCGCAAAAGAGAAAAATTTAAAAAAAAAAGAAGAAGAAATTTCAAATTAGAAACTAAAAGTATACATTGAAGATTTTCGTTCAGGCTGGGACTCGAACCCAGGGCCACTCGCTTGGAAGCCTAACACTCTAGCCATTAGTGTATGGGAGCTCTGTCGGGGGGAGTTTTAAATATAATAAAAACAAAAAATGCACCTTGGTAATTGTTTATTTAAACACTTTGAAATCTTTGTGTCGAAAAATTAAACTGACTCAGAATTTTCTTCCCTACATAAATAATCAATAATTGCAAAGGAAAGAAATTGAAAAAAAAAAGAATTTTCAAATTAGAAAAGAAATATATACATTGAAGATATTCGCTCCGGCTGGGACTCGAACCCAGGCCACTCGCTTGGAAGACCAGCGGTCTAGCCATTAGGCTATCGGAGTTCTGTCGAGCGGAGTCTTACTGCCTGACTGATACTGCCTGACTGACAGACTGCCTCACTGACTGACTGATACTGACTGACTGACTCACTGACTGACCGAGACTGACTGACTAACTGCCTGACTGACTGAGACAGGACTGACTGACTGACTGACTGACTGACTGTCTAACTGACTGACTGAGACTGACTGACTGACTGCTTGACTCTCTGAATGACTAAATGACTGACTGACACTGACTGACTGACTGCTTGACTACCTGACTGACTGCTTGACTGACTAACTGACTGGACAGGACTGACCGACTGACTGACTGACAGACTGACTGAATAAGGATGACTGACAGACTGACTGAATAAAGCTGACTGACTGACTGACTGACAGACTGACTGAATAAGGCTGACCGACTGACTGACTGCCTGACTGACTGACTGACTGAATGACTGACTGATTGACTGACCGAGACTGACTGACTGACTGACTGAGACTGGACTGGACTGACTGACTGACTGACTGACTGAGACTGACTGACTGCTTTAGTGACTAACTGACTGCACAGGACTGACCGACTGACTGACTGACTGACTGCCTGACTGACTGACTGACTGAATGACTGACTGACTGAGACTAAATGACTGAGTGCTTGACTGACTGGCTGAAGGACTAACTGACTGACTGAGTGACTGACTGACTGGACTGACTGACTGAGACTGAATGACTGAGTGCTTGACTGATTGACTGTCAGACTGACTGACTGACTTCGCAAAAGGGAAAAATAAAAAAAAAAGAATTATAAAATTAGAAAAAAGTATTTGCATTTAAGATTTCCTTTCCGGCTGGGATTTGAACCCAGGGCGACACTCATGGAAGCCCAACGCTCTCGCCATTATACTATCGGATCTCTGTTGATCGGTGTCTTAATTATAATAAAAACAAAAAATGCACCTTAGTAATTATTGATCTAAAATCTTTGAAATCTAAAGGTCGAATGATTAAACTGACTCAGAATTTTCTTCCGTACATAAATAATCCATATTTGCAAAAGAAAGAAATTGAAAAAAAAAAGAATCTTCAAATTAGAAGAGAAATATATACATGGAAGATTTTCGTTCCGGCCGGGACTCGAACCCAGTACCACGCGCTTGGAACCCAACGGTCTAGCCATTAGGCTATCGGAGCTCTGTCGATGGAAGTCTTAAATATAATAAAAACAAAAAATGCACTTTGGTAATTATTGATTCAAACACTTTGAAATTTACAGGTCGAATAATTAAACTGACTCAGAATTTTTCTCCCTACATAAATAATCAATATTCGCAAAAGAGAAAAATTAAAAAAAAAAGAAGAAGAAATTTCAAATTAGAAACTAAAAGTATACATTGAAGATTTTCGTTCAGGCTGGGACTCGAACCCAGGGCCACTCGCTTGGAAGCCTAACACTCTAGCCATTAGTCTATGGTAGCTCTGTCGGTGGGAGTTTTAAATATAATAAAAACAAAAAATGCACCTTGGTAATTGTTTATTTAAACACTTTGAAATCTTCGTGTCGAAAAATTAAACTGACTCAGAATTTTCTTCCCTACATAAATAATCAATAATTGCAAAGGAAAGAAATTGAAAAAAAAAAGAATTTTCAAATTAGAAAAGAAATATATACATTGAAGATATTCGCTCCGGCTGGGACTCGAACCCAGGCCATTCGCTTGGAAGACCAGCGGTCTAGCCATTAGGCTATCGGAGTTCTGTCGAGCGGAGTCTTACTGCCTGACTGATACTGCCTGACTGACAGACTGACTCACTGACTGACTGATACTGACTGACTGACTCACTGACTGACCGAGACTGACTGACTAACTGCCTGACTGACTGAGACTGGACTGACTGACTTACTGACTGACTGACTGACTAACTGACTGACTGAGACTGACTGATTGACTGCTTGACTCTCTGACTGGCTATTTCACTGACTGACTGAATGACTAAATGACTGACTGACTGCTTGACTGACTAACTGACTGGACAGGACTGACCGACTGACTGACTGACAGACTGACTGAATAAGGCTGACTGACTGACTGACAGACTGACTGAATAAGGCTGACTGACTGACTGACTGACAGACTGACTGAATAAGGCTGACCGGCTGACTGACTGCCTGACTGACTGACTGACTGAATGACTGACTGACTGACTGACCGAGACTGACTGACTGACTGACTGAGACTGGACTGGACTGACTGACTGACTGACTGACTGAGACTGACTGACTGCTTTAGTGACTAACTGACTGCACAGGACTGACCGACTGACTGACTGACTGACTGCCTGACTGAATGACTGACTGACTGAGACTAAATGACTGACTGCTTGACTGACTGGCTGAAGGACTAACTGACTGACTGAGTGACTGACTGACTGGACTGACTGACTGAGACTGAATGACTGAGTGCTTGACTGATTGACTGTCAGACTGACTGACTGACTTCGCAAAAGGGAAAAATAAAAAAAAAGAATAATAAAATTAGAAAAAAATATTTGCATTTAAGATTTCCTTTCCGGCTGGGACTCGAACCCAGTACCACGCGCTAGGAACCCAACGGTCTAGCCATTAGGCTATCGGAGCTCTGTCGATGGAAGTCTTAAATATAATAAAAACAAAAAATGCACCTTGGTAATTATTGATTCAAACACTTTGAAATTTACAGGTCGAATAATTAAACTGACTCAGAATTTTTCTCCCTACATAAATAATCAATATTCGCAAAAGAGAAAAATTAAAAAAAAAAGAAGAAGAAATTTCAAATTAGAAACTAAAAGTATACAATGAAGATTTTCGTTCAGGCTGGGACTCGAACCCAGGGCCACTCGCTTGGAAGCCCAACACTCTAGCCATTAGTCTATGGGAGCTCTGTCGGTGGGAGTTTTAAATATAATAAAAACAAAAAATGCACCTTGGTAATTGTTTATTTAAACACTTTGAAATCTTTGTGTCGAAAAATTAAACTGACTCAGAATTTTCTTCCCTACATAAATAATCAATAATTGCAAAGGAAAGAAATTGAAAAAAAAAAGAATTTTCAAATTAGAAAAGAAATATATACATTGAAGATATTCGCTCCGGCTGGGACTCGAACCCAGGCCACTTGCTTGGAAGACCAGCGGTCTAGCCATTAGGCTATCGGAGTTCTGTCGAGCGGAGTCTTACTGCCTGACTGATACTGCCTGACTGACAGACTGACTCACTGACTGACTGATACTGACTGACTGACTCACTGACTGACCGAGACTGACTGACTAACTGCCTGACTGACTGAGACTGGACTGACTGACTGACTGACTGACTGACTGAGACTGACTGACTGACTGCTTGACTCTCTGACTGGCTATTTCACTGACTGACTGAATGACTAAATGACTGACTGACACTGACTGACTGACTGCTTGACTACCTGACTGACTGCTTGACTGACTAACTGACTGGACAGGACTGACCGACTGACTGACTGACAGACTGACTGAATAAGGATGACTGACTGACTGAATAAGGCTGACTGACTGACTGACTGACAGACTGACTGAATAAGGCTGACCGACTGACTGACTGACTGACTGACTGAGACTGACTGACTGCTTTAGTGACTAACTGACTGCACAGGACTGACCGACTGACTGACTGACTGACTGCCTGACTGACTGCCTGACTGAATGACTGACTGACTGAGACTAAATGACTGACTGCTTGACTGACTGGCTGAAGGACTAACTGACTGACTGAGTGACTGACTGACTGGACTGACTGACTGAGACTGAATGACTGAGTGCTTGACTGATTGACTGTCAGACTGACTGACTGACTTCGCAAAAGGGAAAAATAAAAAAAAAGAATAATAAAATTAGAAAAAAATATTTGCATTTAAGATTTCCTTTCCGGCTGGGACTCGAACCCAGTACCACGCGCTAGGAACCCAACGGTCTAGCCATTAGGCTATCGGAGCTCTGTCGATGGAAGTCTTAAATATAATAAAAACAAAAAATGCACCTTGGTAATTATTGATTCAAACACTTTGAAATTTACAGGTCGAATAATTAAACTGACTCAGAATTTTTCTCCCTACATAAATAATCAATATTCGCAAAAGAGAAAAATTAAAAAAAAAAGAAGAAGAAATTTCAAATTAGAAACTAAAAGTATACAATGAAGATTTTCGTTCAGGCTGGGACTCGAACCCAGGGCCACTCGCTTGGAAGCCCAACACTCTAGCCATTAGTCTATGGGAGCTCTGTCGGTGGGAGTTTTAAATATAATAAAAACAAAAAATGCACCTTGGTAATTGTTTATTTAAACACTTTGAAATCTTTGTGTCGAAAAATTAAACTGACTCAGAATTTTCTTCCCTACATAAATAATCAATAATTGCAAAGGAAAGAAATTGAAAAAAAAAAGAATTTTCAAATTAGAAAAGAAATATATACATTGAAGATATTCGCTCCGGCTGGGACTCGAACCCAGGCCACTTGCTTGGAAGACCAGCGGTCTAGCCATTAGGCTATCGCAGTTCTGTCGAGCGGAGTCTTACTGTCTGACTGATACTGCCTGACTGACAGACTGACTCACTGACTGACTGATACTGACTGACTGACTCACTGACTGACCGAGACTGACTGACTAACTGCCTGACTGACTGAGACTGGACTGACTGACTGACTGACTGACTGACTGACTGACTGACTGAGACTGACTGACTGACTGCTTGATTCTCTGACTGGCTATTTCACTGACTGACTGAATGACTAAATGACTGACTGACACTGACTGACTGACTGCTTGACTACCTGACTGACTGCTTGACTGACTAGCTGACTGGACAGGACTGACCGACTGACTGACTGACAGACTGACTGAATAAGGATGACTGACAGACTGACTGAATAAGGCTGACTGACTGACTGACTGACAGACTGACTGAATAAGGCTGACCGACTGACTGACTGACTGACTGACTGAGACTGACTGACTGCTTTAGTGACTAACTGACGGCACAGGACTGACCGACTGACTGACTGACTGACTGCCTGACTGACTGGCTGACTGACTGACTGAGACTAAATGACTGACTGCTTGACTGACTGGCTGAAGGACTAACTGACTGACTGAGTGACTGACTGACTGGACTGACTGACTGAGACTGAATGACTGAGTGCTTGACTGATTGACTGTCAGACTGACTGACTGACTTCGCAAAAGGGAAAAAAAAAAAGAATTATAAAATTAGAAAAATATATTTGCATTTAAGATTTCCTTTCCGGCCGGGACTCGAACCCAGTACCACGCGCTAGGAACCCAACGGTCTAGCCATTAGGCTATCGGAGCTCTGTCGATGGAAGTCTTAAATATAATAAAAACAAAAAATGCACCTTTGTAATTATTGATTCAAACACTTTGAAATTTACAGGTCGAATAATTAAACTGACTCAGAATTTTTCTCCCTACATAAATAATCAATATTCGCAAAAGAGAAAAATTAAAAAAAAAAGAAGAAGAAATTTCAAATTAGAAACTAAAAGTATACAATGAAGATTTTCGTTCAGGCTGGGACTCGAACCCAGGGCCACTCGCTTGGAAGCCTAACAATCTAGCCATTAGTCTGTGGGAGCTTTGTCGGTGGGAGTTTTAAATATAATAAAAACAAAAAATGCACCTTGGTAATTGTTTATTTAAACACTTTGAAATCTTCGTGTCGAAAAATTAAACTGACTCAGAATTTTCTTCCCTACATAAATAATCAATAATTGCAAAGGAAAGAAATTGAAAAAAAAAGAATTTTCAAATTAGAAAAGAAATATATACATTGAAGATATTCGCTCCGGCTGGGACTCGAACCCAGGCCACTTGCTTGGAAGACCAGCGGTCTAGCCATTAGGCTATCGGAGTTCTGTCGAGCGGAGTCTTACTGCCTGACTGATACTGCCTGACTGACAGACTGACTCACTGACTGACTGATACTGACTGACTGACTCACTGACTGACCGAGACTGACTGACTAACTGCCTGCCTGACTGACTGACTGACTGACTGACTGACTGACTGACTGCTTGACTCTCTGACTGGCTATTTCACTGACTGACTGAATGACTAAATGACTGACTGACACTGACTGACTGACTGCTTGACTACCTGACTGACTGCTTGACTGACTAACTGACTGGACAGGACTGACCGACTGACTGACTGACAGACTGACTGAATAAGGATGACTGACAGACTGACTGAATAAGGCTGACTGACTGACTGACTGACAGACTGACTGAATAAGGCTGACCGACTGACTGACTGACTGACTGACTGAGACTGACTGACTGCTTTAGTGACTAACTGACTGCGCATGACTGACCGACTGACTGACTGACTGACTGCCTGACTGACTGACTGACTGAATGACTGACTGACTGAGACTAAATGACTGACTGCTTGACTGACTGGCTGAAGGACTAACTGACTGACTGAGTGACTGACTGACTGGACTGACTGACTGAGACTGAATGACTGAGTGCTTGACTGATTGACTGTCAGACTGACTGACTGACTTCGCAAAAGGGAAAAATAAAAAAAAAAGAATTATAAAATTAGAAAAAAATATTTGCATTTAAGATTTCCTTTCCGGCCGGGACTCGAACCCAGTACCACGCGCTAGGAACCCAACGGTCTAGCCATTAGGCTATCGGAGCTCTGTCGATGGAAGTCTTAAATATAATAAAAACAAAAAATGCACCTTGGTAATTATTGATTCAAACACTTTGAAATTTACAGGTCGAATAATTAAACTGACTCAGAATTTTTCTCCCTACATAAATAATCAATATTCGCAAAAGAGAAAAATTAAAAAAAAAAAGAAGAAGAAATTTCAAATTAGAAACTAAAAGTATACATTGAAGATTTTCGTTCAGGCTGGGACTCGAACCCAGGGCCACTCGCTTGGAAGCTTAACACTCTAGCCATTAGTCTATGGGAGCTCTGTCGGGGGGAGTTTTAAATATAATAAAAACAAAAAATGCACCTTGGTAATTGTTTATTTAAACACTTTGAAATCTTCGTGTCGAAAAATTAAACTGACTCAGAATTTTCTTCCCTACATAAATAATCAATAATTGCAAAGGAAAGAAATTGAAAAAAAAAAGAATTTTCAAATTAGAAAAGAAATATATACATTGAAGATATTCGCTCCGGCTGGGACTCGAACCCAGGCCACTCGCTTGGAAGACCAGCGGTCTAGCCATTAGGCTATCGGAGTTCTGTCGAGCGGAGTCTTACTGCCTGACTGATACTGCCTGATTGACAGACTGACTCACTGACTGACTGATACTGACTGACTGACTGAGACTGGACTGACTGACTGACTGACTGACTCACTGACTGACCGAGACTGACTGACTAACTGCCTGACTGACTGAGACTGACTGACTAACTGCCTGACTGACTGAGACTGGACTGACTGACTGACTGACTGACTGACTGACTGAGACTGACTGACTGACTGACTGAGACTGACTGACTGACTATTTCACTGACTGACTGAATGACTAAATGACTGACTGACACTGACTGACTGACTGCTTGACTACCTAACTGACTGCTTGACTGACTAACTGACTGGACAGGACTGACCGACTGACTGACTGACAGACTGACTGAATAAGGATGACTGACAGACTGACTGAATAAGGCTGACTGACTGACTGACTGACTGACAGACTGACTGAATAAGGCTGAACGACTGACTGACTGCCTGACTGACTGACTGACTGAATGACTGACTGACTGACTGACCGAGACTGACTGACTGACTGACTGAGACTGGACTGGACTGACTGACTGACTGAGACTGACTGACTGCTTTAGTGACTAACTGACTGCACAGGACTGACCGACTGACTGACTGACTGACTGACTGAATGACTGAATGACTGACTGACTGAGACTAAATGACTGACTGCTTGACTGACTGGCTGAAGGACTAATTGACTGACTGAGTGACTGACTGACTGGACTGACTGACTAAGACTGAATGACTGAGTGCTTGACTGATTGACTGTCAGACTGACTGACTGACTTCGCAAAAGGGAAAAATAAAAAAAAAAATTATAAAATTAGAAAAAAATATTTGCATTTAAGATTTCCTTTCCGGCCGGGACTCGAATCCAGTACCACGCGCTAGGAACCCAACGGTCTAGCCATTAGGCTATCGGAGCTCTGTCGATGGAAGTCTTAAATATAATAAAAACAAAAAATGCACCTTGGTAATTATTGATTCAAACACTTTGAAATTTACAGGTCGAATAATTAAACTCCCTACATAAATAATCAATATTCGCAAAAGAGAAAAATTAAAAAAAAAAGAAGAAGAAATTTCAAATTAGAAACTAAAAGTATACATTGAAGATTTTCGTTCAGGCTGTTACTCGAACCCAGGGCCACTCGCTTGGAAGCCTAACACTCTAGCCATTAGTCTATGGGAGCTCTGTCGGTGGGAGTTTTAAATATAATAAAAACAAAAAATGCACCTTGGTAATTGTTTATTTAAACACTTTGAAATCTTCGTGTCGAAAAATTAAACTGACTCAGAATTTTCTTCCCTACATAAATAATCAATAATTGCAAAGGAAAGAAATTGAAAAAAAAAAAGAATTTTCAAATTAGAAAAGAAATAGATACATTGAAGATATTCGCTCCGGCTGGGACTCGAACCCAGGCCACTCGCTTGGAAGACCAGCGGTCTAGCCATTAGGCTATCGGAGTTCTGTCGAGCGGAGTCTTACTGCCTGACTGATACTGCCTGACTGACAGACTGACTCACTGACTGACTGATACTGACTGACTGACTCAGTGACTGACCGAGACTGACTGACTAACTGCCTGACTGACTGAGACTGGACTGACTGAGTGACTGACTGACTGCTTGACTCTCTGACTGGCTATTTCACTGACTGACTGAATGACTAAATGACTGACTGACACTGACTGGCTGACTGCTTGACTACCTGACTGACTGCTTTACTGACTAACTGACTGGACAGGACTGACCGACTGACTGACTGACAGACTGACTGAATAAGGATGACTGAAAGACTGACTGAATAAGGCTGACTGACTGACTGACTGACAGACTGACTGAATAAGGCTGACCGACGGACTGACTGCCTGACTGACTGACTGACTGAATGACTGACTGAATGACTGACCGAGACTGACTGACTGACTGACTGAGACTGGACTGGACTGACTGACTGACTGACTGACTGAGACTGACTGACTGCTTTAGTGACTAACTGACTGCACAGGACTGACCGACTGACTGACTGACTGACTGACTGACTGACTGAATGACTGACTGACTGAGACTAAATGACTGACTGCTTGACTGACTGGCTGAAGGACTAACTGACTGACTGAGTGACTGACTGACTGGACTGACTGACTGAGACTGAATGACTGAGTGCTTGACTGATTGACTGTCAGACTGACTGACTGACTTCGCAAAAGGGAAAAATAAAAAAAAAGAATTATAAAATTAGAAAAAAATATTTGCATTTAAGATTTCCTTTCCGGCCGGGACTCGAACCCAGGGCCACTCGCTTGGAAGCCTAACACTCTAGCCATTAGTCTATGGGAGCTCTGTCGGTGGGAGTTTTAAATATAATAAAAACAAAAAATGCACCTTGGTAATTGTTTATTTAAACACTTTGAAATCTTCGTGTTGAAAAATTAAACTGACTCAGAATTTTCTTCCCTACATAAATAATCAATAATTGCAAAGGAAAGAAATTGAAAAAAAAAAGAATTTTCAAATTAGAAAAGAAATATATACATTGAAGATATTCGCTCCGGCTGGGACTCGAACCCAAGCCACTTGCTTGGAAGACCAGCGGTCTAGCCATTAGGCTATCGGAGTTCTGTCGAGCGGAGTCTTACTGCCTGACTGATACTGCCTGACTGACAGACTGACTTACTGACTGACTGATACTGACTGACTGACTCACTGACTGACCGAGACTGACTGACTAACTGCCTGACTGACTGAGACTGGACTGACTGACTGACTGACTGACTGACTGACTGAGACTGACTGACTGACTGCTTGACTCTCTGACTGGCTATTTCACTGACTGACTGAATGACTAAATGACTGACTGACACTGACTGACTGACTGCTTGACTACCTGACTGACTGCTTGACTGACTAACTGACTGGACAGGACTGACCGACTGACTGAATAAGGATGACTGACAGACTGACTGAATAAGGCTGACTGACTGACTGACTGACTGACAGACTGACTGAATAAGGCTGACCGACTGACTGACTGCCTGACTGACTGACTGACTGAATGACTGACTGACTGACTGACCGAGACTGACTGACTGACTGACTGAGACTGGACTGGACTGACTGACTGACTGAGACTGACTGACTGCTTTAGTGACTAACTGACTGCACAGGACTGACCGACTGACTGACTGACTGACTGCCTGACTGACTGAATGACTGAATGACTGACTGACTGAGACTAAATGACTGACTGCTTGACTGACTGGCTGAAGGACTAATTGACTGACTGAGTGACTGACTGACTGGACTGACTGACTAAGACTGAATGACTGAGTGCTTGACTGATTGACTGTCAGACTGACTGACTGACTTCGCAAAAGGGAAAAATAAAAAAAAAAAGAATTATAAAATTAGAAAAAAATATTTGCATTTAAGATTTCCTTTCCGGCCGGGACTCGAATCCAGTACCACGCGCTAGGAACCCAACGGTCTAGCCATTAGGCTATCGGAGCTCTGTCGATGGAAGTCTTAAATATAATAAAAACAAAAAATGCACCTTGGTAATTGTTTATTTAAACACTTTGAAATCTTCGTGTCGAAAAATTAAACTGACTCAGAATTTTCTTCCCCTACATAAATAATCAATAATTGCAAAGGAAAGAAATTGAAAAAAAAAAAGAATTTTTAAATTAGAAAAGAAATATATACATTGAAGATATTCGCTCCGGCTGGGACTCGAACCCAGGCCACTTGCTTGGAAGACCAGCGGTCTAGCCATTAGGCTATCGGAGTTCTGTCGAGCGGAGTCTTACTGCCTGACTGATACTGCCTGACTTACAGACTGACTCACTGACTGACTGATACTGACTGACTGACTCACTGACTGACCGAGACTGACTGACTAACTGCCTGACTGACTGAGACTGGACTGACTGACTGACTGACTGACTGACTGACTTACTGACTGACTGAGACTGACTGACTGACTGCTTGACTCTCTGACTGGCTATTTCACTGACTGACTGAATGACTAAATGACTGACTGACACTGACTGACTGACTGCTTGACTACCTGACTGACTGCTTGACTGACTAACTGACTGGACAGGACTGACCGACTGACTGACTGACAGACTGACTGAATAAGGATGACTGACAGACTGACTGAATAAGGCTGACTGACTGACTGACTGACAGACTGACTGAATAAGGCTGACCGACTGACTGACTGCCTGACTGACTGACTGACTGAATGACTGACTGACTGACTGACCGAGACTGACTGACTGACTGACTGAGACTGGACTGGACTGACTGACTGACTGACTGACTGAGACTGACTGACTGCTTTAGTGACTAACTGACTGCACAGGACTGACCGACTGACTGACTGACTGACTGCCTGACTGACTGACTGACTGAATGACTGACTGACTGAGACTAAATGACTGACTGCTTGACTGACTGGCTGAAGGACTAACTGACTGACTGACTGACTGACTGAATGACTGACTGACTGAGACTAAATGACTGACTGCTTGACTGACTGGCTGAAGGACTAACTGACTGACTGAGTGACTGACTGACTGGACTGACTGACTGAGACTGAATGACTGAGTGCTTGACTGATTGACTGTCAGACTGACTGACTGACTTCGCAAAAGGGAAAAATAAAAAAAAAAAGAATTATAAAATTAGAAAACAATATTTGCATTTAAGATTTCCTTTCCGGCCGGGACTCGAACTCAGTACCACGCGCTAGGAACCCAACGGTCTAGCCATTAGGCTATCGGAGCTCTGTCGATGGAAGTCTTAAATATAATAAAAACAAAAAATGCACCTTGGTAATTATTGATTCAAACACTTTGAAATTTACAGGTCGAATAATTAAACTCCCTACATAAATAATCAATATTCGCAAAAGAGAAAAATTAAAAAAAAAAAGAAGAAGAAATTTCAAATTAGAAACTAAAAGTATACATTGAAGATTTTCATTCAGGCTGGGACTCGAACCAAAGGGCCACTCGCTTGGAAGCCTAACACTCTAGCCATTAGTCTATGGGAGCTCTGTCGGTGGGAGTTTTAAATATAATAAAAACAAAAAATGCACCTTGGTAATTGTTTATTTAAACACTTTGAAATCTTCGTGTCGAAAAATTAAACTGACTCAGAATTTTCTTCCCTACATAAATAATCAATAATTGCAAAGGAAAGAAATTGAAAAAAAAAGAATTTTCAAATTAGAAAAGAAATAGATACATTGAAGATATTCGCTCCGGCTGGGACTCGAACCCAGGCCACTCGCTTGGAAGACCAGCGGTTTAGCCATTAGGCTATCGGAGTTCTGTCGAGCGGAGTCTTACTGCCTGACTGATACTGCCTGACTGACAGACTGACTCACTGACTGACTGATACTGACTGACTGACTCACTGACTGACTAACTGCCTGACTGACTGAGACTGGACTGACTGACTGACTGACTGACTGAATGACTAAATGACTGACTGACACTGACTGACTGACTGCTTGACTACCTGACTGACTGCTTTACTGACTAACTGACTGGACAGGACTGACCGACTGACTGACTGACAGACTGACTGAATAAGGATGACTGAAAGACTGACTGAATAAGGCTGACTGACTGACTGACTGACAGACTGACTGAATAAGGCTGACCGACGGACTGACTGCCTGACTGACTGACTGACTGAATGACTGACTGAATGACTGACCGAGACTGACTGACTGACTGACTGAGACTGGACTGGACTGACTGACTGACTGACTGACTGAGACTGACTGACTGCTTTAGTGACTAACTGACTGCACAGGACTGACCGACTGACTGACTGACTGACTGCCTGACTGACTGAATGACTGACTGACTGAGACTAAATGACTGACTGCTTGACTGACTGGCTGAAGGACTAACTGACTGACTGAGTGACTGACTGACTGGACTGACTGACTGAGACTGAATGACTGAGTGCTTGACTGATTGACTGTCAGACTGACTGACTGACTTCGCAAAAGGGAAAAATAAAAAAAAAGAATTATAAAATTAGAAAAAAATATTTGCATTTAAGATTTCCTTTCCGGCCGGGACTCGAACCCAGTACCACGCCCTTGGAACCCAACGGTCTAGCCATTAGGCTATCGGAGCTCTGTCGATGGAAGTCTTAAATATAATAAAAACAAAAAATGCACCTTGGTAATTATTGATTCAAACACTTTGAAATTTACAGGTCGAATAATTAAACTGACTCAGAATTTTTCTCCCTACATAAATAATCAATATTCGCAAAAGAGAAAAATTAAAAAAAAAAGAAGAAATTTCAAATTAGAAACTAAAAGTATACATTGAAGATTTCCGTTCAGGCTGGGACTCGAACCCAGGGCCACTCGCTTGGAAGCCTAACACTCTAGCCATTAGTCTATGGGAGCTCTGTCGGTGGGAGTTTTAAATATAATAAAAACAAAAATTGCACCTTGGTAATTGTTTATTTAAACACTTTGAAATTTAGAGGTCGAAAAATTAAACTGACTCAGAATTTTCTTCCCTACATAAATAATCAATAATTGCAAAGGAAAGAAATTGAAAAAAAAAAGAATTTTCAAATTAGAAAAGGAAAATATACATTGAAGATATTCGCTCCGGCTGGGACTCGAACCCAGGCCACTCGCTTGGAAGACCAGCGGTCTAGCCATTAGGCTATCGGAGTTCTGTCGAGCGGAGTCTTACTGCCTGACTGATACTGCCTGACTGACAGACTGACTCACTGACTGACTGATACTGACTGACTGACTGAGACTGGACTGACTGACTGACTGACTGACTGACTGACTAACTAACTGACTGAGACTGACTGACTGACTGCTTGACTCTCTGACTGGCTATTTCACTGACTGACTGAATGACTGACTGACACTGACTGACTGACTGCTTGACTACCTGACTGACTGCTTGACTGACTAACTGACTGGACAGGACTGACCGACTGACTGACTGACAGACTGACTGAATAAGGATGACTGACAGACTGACTGAATAAGGCTGACCGACTGACTGACTGCCTGACTGACTGACTGACTGAATGACTGACTGACTGACTGACCGAGACTGACTGACTGACTGACTGAGACTGGACTGGACTGACTGACTGACTGACTGACTGAGACTGACTAACTGCTTTAGTGACTAACTGACTGCACAAGACTGACCGACTGACTGACTGACTGACTGCCTGACTGACTGACTGACTGAATGAATGACTGACTGAGACTAAATGACTGACTGGCTGAAGGACTAACTGACTGACTGAGTGACTGACTGACTGGACTGACTGACTGAGACTGAATGACTGAGTGCTTGACTGATTGACTGTCAGACTGACTGACTGACTTCGCAAAAGGGAAAAATAAAAAAAAAGAATTATAAAATTAGAAAAAAATATTTGCATTTAAGATTTCCTTTCCGGCCGGGACTCGAACCCAGTACCACGCGCTAGGAACCCAACGGTCTAGCCATTAGGCTATAGGAGCTCTGTCGATGGAAGTCTTAAATATAATAAAAACAAAAAATGCACCTTGGTAATTATTGATTCAAACACTTTGAAATTTACAGGTCGAATAATTAAACTGACTCAGAATTTTTCTCCCTACATAAATAATCAATATTCGCAAAACAGAAAAATTAAAAAAAAAAGAAGAAGAAATTTCAAATTAGAAACTAAAAGTATACATTGAAGATTTTCGTTCAGGCTGGGACTCGAACCCAGGGCCACTCGCTTGGAAGCCTAACACTCTAGCCATTAGTCTATGGGAGCTCTGTCGGTGGGAGTTTTAAATATAATAAAAACAAAAAATGCACCTTGGTAATTGTTTATTTAAACACTTTGAAATCTTCGTGTCGAGAAATTAAACTGACTCAGAATTTTCTTCCCTACATAAATAATCAATAATTGCAAAGGAAAGAAATTGAAAAAAAAAAAGAATTTTCAAATTAGAAAAGAAATATATACATTGAAGATATTCGCTCCGGCTGGGAATCGAACCCAGGCCACTCGCTTGGAAGACCAGCGGTCTAGCCATTAGGCTATCGGAGTTCAGTCGAGCGGAGTCTTACTGCCTGACTGATACTGCCTGACTGACAGACTGACTCACTGACTGACTGATACTGACTGACTGACTCACTGAATGACCGAGACTGACTGACTAACTGCCTGACTGACTGAGACTGGACTGACTGACTGACTGACTGACTGACTAACTGACTGACTGAGACTGACTGACTGACTGCTTGACTCTCTGACTGGCTATTTCACTGACTGACTGAATGACTAAATGACTGACTGACACTGACTGACTGACTGCTTGACTACCTGACTGACTGCTTGACTGACTAACTGACTGGACAGGACTGACCGACTGACTGACTGACAGACTGACTGAATAAGGATGACTGACAGACTGACTGAATAAGGCTGACTGACTGACTGACTGACAGACTGACTGAATAAGGCTGACCGACTGACTGACTGCCTGAGTGACTGACTGACTGAATGACTGACTGACTGACTGACTGAGACTAAATGACTGACTGCTTGATTGACTGGCTGCTTTAGTGACTAACTGACTGCACAGGACTGACCGACTGACTGACTGACTGACTGCCTGACTGACTGACTGACTGAATGACTGACTGACTGAGACTAAATGACTGACTGCTTGATGGACTGGCTGAAGGACTAACTGACTGACTGAGTGACTGACTGACTGGACTGACTGACTGAGACTGAATGACTGAGTGCTTGTCTGATTGACTGTCAGACTGACTGACTGACTTCGCAAAAGGGAAAAATAAAAAAAAAAGAATTATAAAATTAGAAAAAAATATTTGCATTTAAGATTTCCTTTCCGGCCGGGACTCGAACCCAGTACCACGCGCTAGGAACCCAACGGTCTAGCCATTAGGCTATCGGAGCTCTGTCGATGGAAGTCTTAAATATAATAAAAACAAAAAATGCACCTTGGTAATTATTGATTCAAACACTTTGAAATTTACAGGTCGAATAATTAAACTGACTCAGAATTTTTCTCCCTACATAAATAATCAATATTCGCAAAAGAGAAAAATTAAAAAAAAAGAAGAAGAAATTTCAAATTAGAAACTAAAAGTATACATTGAAGATTTTCGTTCAGGCTGGGACTCGAACCCAGGGCCACTCGCTTGGAAGCCTAACACTCTAGCCATTAGTCTATGGGAGCTCTGTCGGTGGGAGTTTTAAATATAATAAAAACAAAAAATGCACCTTGGTAATTGTTTATTTAAACACTTTGAAATCTTCGTGTCGAAAAATTAAACTGACTCAGAATTTTCTTCCCTACATAAATAATCAATAATTGCAAAGGAAAGAAATTGAAAAAAAAAGAATTTTCAAATTAGAAAAGAAATATATACATTGAAGATATTCGCTCCGGCAGGGACTCGAACCCAGGCCACTCACTTGGAAGACCAGCGGTCTAGCCATTAGGCTATCGGAGTTCTGTCGAGCGGAGGCTTACTGCCTGACTGATACTGCCTGACTGACAGACTGACTCACTGACTGACTGATACTGACTGACTGACTCACTGACTGACCGAGACTGACTGACTAACTGCCTGACTGACTGAGACTGGACTGACTGACTGACTGACTGACTGACTGAGACTGACTGACTGACTGCTTGACTCTCTGACTGGCTATTTCACTGACTGACTGAATGACTAAATGACTGACTGACACTGACTGACTGACTGCTTGACTACCTGACTGACTGCTTGACTGACTAACTGACTGGACAGGACTGACCGACTGACTGACTGACAGACTGACTGAATAAGGATGACTGACAGACTGACTGAATAAGGCTGACTGACTGACTGACTGACAGACTGACTGAATAAGGCTGACCGACTGACTGACTGCCTGACTGACTGACTGACTGAATGACTGACTGACTGACCGAGACTGACTGACTGACTGACTGAGACTGGACTGGACTGACTGACTGACTGACTGACTGAGACTGACTGACTGCTTTAGTGACTAACTGACTGCACAGGAATGACCGACTGACTGACTGACTGACTGCCTGACTGACTGACTGTCTGAATGACTGACTGAGTGAGACTAAATGACTGACTGCTTGACTGACTGGCTGATGGACTAACTGACTGAGTGACTGACTGACTGACTGGACTGACTGTCAGACTGACTGACCGACTTCGCAAAAGGGAAAAATAAAAAAAAAAGAATTATAAAATTAGAAAAAAATATTTGCATTTAAGATTTCCTTTCCGGCCGGGACTCGAACCCAGTACCACGCGCTAGGAACCCAACGGTCTAGCCATTAGGCTATCGGAGCTCTGTCGATGGAAGTCTTAAATATAATAAAAACAAAAAACGCACCTTGGTAATTATTGATTCAAGCACTTTGAAATTTACAGGTCGAATAATTAAACTGACTCAGAATTTTTCTCCCTACATAAATAATCAATATTCGCAAAAGAGAAAAATTAAAAAAAAAAGAAGAAGAAATTTCAAATTAGAAACTAAAAGTATACATTGAAGATTTTCGTTCAGGCTGGGACTCGAACCCAGGGCCACTCGCTTGGAAGCCTAACACTCTAGCCATTAGTCTATGGGAGCTCTGTCGGTGGGAGTTTTAAATATAATAAAAACAAAAAATGCACCTTGGTAATTGTTTATTTAAACACTTTGAAATCTTCTTGTCGAAAAATTAAACTGACTCAGAATTTTCTTCCCTACATAAATAATCAATAATTGCAAAGGAAAGAAATTGAAAAAAAAAGAATTTTCAAATTAGAAAAGAAATATATACATTGAAGATATTCGCTCCGGCTGGGACTCGAACCCAGGCCACTCGCTTGGAAGACCAGCGGTCTAGCCATTAGGCTATCGGAGTTCTGTCGAGCGGAGTCTTACTGCCTGACTGATACTGCCTGACTGACAGACTGACTCACTGACTGACTGATACTGACTGACTGACTCACTGACTGACCGAGACTGACTGACTAACTGCCTGACTGACTGAGACTGGACTGACTGACTGACTGACTGACTGACTAACTGACTGACTGAGACTGACTGATTGACTGCTTGACTCTCTGACTGGCTATTTCACTGACTGACTGAATGACTAAATGACTGACTGACACTGACTGACTGACTGCTTGACTACCTGACTGACTGCTTGACTGACTAACTGACTGGACAGGACTGACCGACTGACTGACTGACAGACTGACTGAATAAGGATGACTGACAGACTGACTGAATAAGGCTGACTGACTGACTGACTGACAGACTGACTGAATAAGGATGACTGACAGACTTACTGAATAAGGCTGACTGACTGACTGACTGACAGACTGACTGAATAAGGCTGACCGACTGACTGACTGCCTGACTGACTGACTGACTGAATGACTGACTGACTGACTGACCGAGACTGACTGACTGACTGACTGACTGAATGACTGACTGACTGACTGACCGAGACTGACTGCTTTAGTGACTAACTGACTGCACAGGACTGACCGACTGACTGACTGACTGACTGACTGACTGAATGACTGACTGACTGAGACTAAATGACTGACTGCTTGACTGACTGGCTGAAGGACTAACTGACTGACTGAGTGACTGACTGACTGGACTGACTGACTGAGACTGAATGACTGAGTGCTTGACTGATTGACTGTCAGACTGACTGACTGACTTCGGAAAAGGGAAAAATAAAAAAAAAGAATTATAAAATTAGAAAAAAATATTTGCATTTAAGATTTCCTTTCCGGCCTTGACTCGAACCCAGTACCACGCGCTAGGAACCCAACGGTCTAGCCATTAGGCTATCGGAGCTCTGTCGATGGAAGTCTTAAATATAATAAAAACAAAAAATGCACCTTGGTAATTATTGATTCAAACACTTTGAAATTTACAGGTCGAATAATTAAACTGACTCAGAATTTTTCTCCCTACATAAATAATCAATATTCGCAAAAGAGAAAAATTAAAAAAAAAGAAGAAGAAATTTCAAATTAGAAACTAAAAGTATACATTGAAGATTTTCGTTCAGGCTGGGACTCGAACCCAGGGCCACTCGCTTGGAAGCCTAACACTCTAGCCATTAGTCTATGGGAGCTCTGTCGGTGGGAGTTTTAAATACAATAAAAACAAAAAATGCACCTTGGTAATTGTTTATTTAAACACTTTGAAATCTTTGTGTCGAAAAATTAAACTGACTCAGAATTTTCTTCCCCACATAAATAATCAATAATTGCAAAGGAAAGAAATTGAAAAAAAAAGAATTTTCAAATTAGAAAAGAAATATATACATTGAAGATATTCGCTCCGGCTGGGACTCGAACCCAGGCCACTCGCTTGGAAGACCAGCGGTCTAGCCATTAGACTATCGGAGTTCTGTCGAGCGGAGTCTTACTGCCTGACTGATACTGCCTGACTGACAGACTGACTCACTGACTGACTGATACTGACTGACTGACTCACTGACTGACCGAGACTGACTGACTAACTGCCTGACTGACTGAGACTGGACTGACTGACTGACTGACTGACTGACTGACTAACTGACTGACTGAGACTGACTGACTGACTGCTTGACTCTCTGACTGGCTATTTCACTGACTGACTGAATGACTAAATGACTGACTGACACTGACTGACTGACTGCTTGACTACCTGACTGACTGCTTGACTGACTAACTTACTGGACAGGACTGACCGACTGACTGACTGAAAGACTGACTGAATAAGGACGACTGACAGACTGACTGAATAAGGCTGACTGACTGACTGACAGACAGACTGACTGAATAAGGCTGACCGACTGACTGACTGCCTGACTGACTGACTGACTGAATGACTGACTGACTGACTGACCGAGACTGACTGACTGACTGACTGAGACTGGACTGGACTGACTGACTGACTGAGACTGACTGACTGCTTTAGTGACTAACTGACTGCACAGGACTGACCGACTGACTGACTGACTGGCTGCCTGACTGACTGACTGACTGAATGACTGACTGACTGAGACTAAATGACTGACTGCTTGACTGACTGGCTGAAGGACTAACTGACTGACTGAGTGACTGACTGACTGGACTGACTGACTGAGACTGAATGACTGAGTGCTTGACTGATTGACTGTCAGACTGACTGACTGACTTCGCAAAAGGGAAAAATAAAAAAAAAGAATTATAAAATTAGAAAAAAATATTTGCATTTAAGATTTCCTTTCCGGCCGGGACTCGAACCCAGTACCACGCGCTAGGAACCCAACGGTCTAGCCATTAGGCTATCGGAGCTCTGTCGATGGAAGTCTTAAATATAATAAAAACAAAAAATGCACCTTGGTAATTATTGATTCAAACACTTTGAAATTTACAGGTCGAATAATTAAACCGACTCAGAATTTTTCTCCCTACATAAATAATCAATTTTCGCAAAAGAGAAAAATTAAAAAAAAAAGAAGAAGAAATTTCAAATTAGAAACTAAAAGTATACATTGAAGATTTTCGTTCAGGCTGGGACTCGAACCCAGGGCCACTCGCTTGGAAGCCTAACACTCTAGCCATTAGTCTATGGGAGCTCTGTCGGTGGGAGTTTTAAATATACTAAAAACAAAAAATGCACCTTGGTAATTGTTTATTTAAACACTTTGAAATCTTCGTGTCGAAAAATTAAACTGACTCAGAATTTTCTTCCCTACATAAATAATCAATAATTGCAAAGGAAAGAAATTGAAAAAAAAAAGAATTTTCAAATTAGAAAAAAAATATATACATTGAAGATATTCGCTCCGGCTGGGACTCGAACCCAGGCCACTCGCTTGGAAGACCAGCGGTCTAGCCATTAGGCTATCGGAGTTCTGTCGAGCGGAGTCTTACTGCCTGACTGACAGACTGACTCACTGACTGACTGATACTGACTGACTGACTCACTGACTGACCGAGACTGACTGACTAACTGCCTGACTGACTGAGACTGGACTGACTGACTGACTGACTGACTGACTGACTAACTGACTGACTGAGACTGACTGACTGACTGCTTGACTCTCTGACTGGCTATTTCACTGACTGACTGAATGTCTAAATGACTGACTGACACTGACTGACTGACTGCTTGACTACCTGACTGACTGCTTGACTGACTAACTGACTGGACAGGACTGACCGACTGACTGACTGACAGACTGACTGAATAAGGATGACTGACAGACTGACTGAATAAGGCTGACTGACTGACTGACTGACAGACTGACTGAATAAGGCTGACCGACTGACTGACTGCCTGACTGACTGACTGACTGAATGACTGACTGACTGACTGACCGAGACTGACTGACTGACTGACTGAGACTGGACTGGACTGACTGACTGACTGATTGACTGAGACTGACTGACTGCTTTAGTGACTAACTGACTGCACAGGACTGACCGACTGACTGACTGACTGACTGCCTGACTGACTGACTGACTGAATGACTGACTGACTGAGACTAAATGACTGACTGCTTGACTGACTGGCTGAAGGACTAACTGACTGACTGAGTGACTGACTGACTGGACTGACTGACTGAGACTGAATGACTGAGTGCTTGACTGATTGACTGTCAGACTGACTGACTGACTTCGCAAAAGGGAAAAATAAAAAAAAAGAATTATAAAAAAATATTTGCATTTAAGATTTCCTTTCCGGCCGGGACTCGAACCCAGTACCACGCGCTAGGAACCCAACGGTCTAGCCATTAGGCTATCGGAGCTCTGTCGATGGAAGTCTTAAATATAATAAAAACAAAAAATGCACCTTGGTAATTATTGATTTAAACACTTTGAAATTTACAGGTCGAATAATTAAACTGACTCAGAATTTTTCTCCCTACATAAATAATCAATATTCGCAAAAGAGAAAAATTAAAAAAAAAAGAAGAAGAAATTTCAAATTAGAAACTAAAAGTATACATTGAAGATTTTCGTTCAGGCTGGGACTCGAACGCAGGGCCACTCGCTTGGAAGCCTAACACTCTAGCCATTAGTCTATGGGAGCGCTGTCGGTGGGAGTTTTAAATATAATAAAAGCAAAAAATGCACCTTGGTAATTGTTTATTTAAACACTTTGAAATCTTCGTGTCGAAAAATTAAACTGACTCAGAATTTTCTTCCCTACGTAAATAATCAATAATTGCAAAGGAAAGAAATTGAAAAAAAAAAGAATTTTCAAATTAGAAAATAAATATATACATTGAAGATATTCGCTCCGGCTGGGACTCGAACCCAGGCCACTCGCTTGGAAGACCAGCGGTCTAGCCATTAGGCTATCGGAGTTCTGTCGAGCGGAGTCTTACTGCCTGACTGATACTGCCTGACTGACAGACTGACTCACTGACTGACTGATACTGACTGACTGACTCACTGACTGACCGAGACTGACTGACTAACTGCCTGACTGACTGAGACTGGACTGACTGACTGACTGACTGACTGACTGACTAACTGACTGACTGAGACATACTGACTGACTGCTTGACTCTCTGACTGGCTATTTCACTGACTGACTGAATGACTAAATGACTGACTGACACTGACTGACTGACTGCTTGACTACCTGACTGACTGCTTGACTGACTAACTGACTGGACAGGACTGACCGACTGACTGACTGACAGACTGACTGAATAAGGATGACTGACAGACTGACTGAATAAGGCTGACTGACTGACTGACTGACAGACTGACTGAATAAGGATGACTGACAGACTTACTGAATAAGGCTGACTGACTGACTGACTGACAGACTGACTGAATAAGGCTGACCGACTGTCTGACTGCCTGACTGACTGACTGACTGAATGACTGACTGACTGACTGACCGAGACTGACTGACTGACTGACTGACTGACTGAATGACTGACTGACTGACTGACCGAGACTGACTGCTTTAGTGACTAACTGACTGCACAGGACTGACCGACTGACTGACTGACTGACTGAATGACTGACTGACTGAGACTAAATGACTGACTGCTTGACTGACTGGCTGAAGGACTAACTGACTGACTGAGTGACTGACTGACTGGACTGACTGACTGAGACTGAATGACTGAGTGCTTGACTGATTGACTGTCAGACTGACTGACTGACTTCGGAAAAGGGAAAAATAAAAAAAAAGAATTATAAAATTAGAAAAAAATATTTGCATTTAAGATTTCCTTTCCGGCCTTGACTCGAACCCAGTACCACGCGCTAGGAACCCAACGGTCTAGCCATTAGGCTATCGGAGCTCTGTCGATGGAAGTCTTAAATATAATAAAAACAAAAAATGCACCTTGGTAATTATTGATTCAAACACTTTGAAATTTACAGGTCGAATAATTAAACTGACTCAGAATTTTTCTCCCTACATAAATAATCAATATTCGCAAAAGAGAAAAATTAAAAAAAAAGAAGAAGAAATTTCAAATTAGAAACTAAAAGTATACATTGAAGATTTTCGTTCAGGCTGGGACTCGAACCCAGGGCCACTCGCTTGGAAGCCTAACACTCTAGCCATTAGTCTATGGGAGCTCTGTCGGTGGGAGTTTTAAATACAATAAAAACAAAAAATGCACCTTGGTAATTGTTTATTTAAACACTTTGAAATCTTTGTGTCGAAAAATTAAACTGACTCAGAATTTTCTTCCCTACATAAATAATCAATAATTGCAAAGGAAAGAAATTGAAAAAAAAAGAATTTTCAAATTAGAAAAGAAATATATACATTGAAGATATTCGCTCCGGCTGGGACTCGAACCCAGGCCACTCGCTTGGAAGACCAGCGGTCTAGCCATTAGGCTATCGGAGTTCTGTCGAGCGGAGTCTTACTGCCTGACTGATACTGCCTGACTGACAGACTGACTCACTGACTGACTGATACTGACTGACTGACTCACTGACTGACCGAGACTGACTGACTAACTGCCTGACTGACTGAGACTGGACTGACTGACTGACTGACTGACTGACTGACTAACTGACTGACTGAGACTGACTGACTGACTGCTTGACTCTCTGACTGGCTATTTCACTGACTGACTGAATGACTAAATGACTGACTGACACTGACTGACTGACTGCTTGACTACCTGACTGACTGCTTGACTGACTAACTTACTGGACAGGACTGACCGACTGACTGACTGAAAGACTGACTGAATAAGGATGACTGACAGACTGACTGAATAAGGCTGACTGACTGACTGACAGACAGACTGACTGAATAAGGCTGACCGACTGACTGACTGCCTGACTGACTGACTGACTGAATGACTGACTGACTGACTGACCGAGACTGACTGACTGACTGACTGAGACTGGACTGGACTGACTGACTGACTGAGACTGACTGACTGCTTTAGTGACTAACTGACTGCACAGGACTGACCGACTGACTGACTGACTGACTGCCTGACTGACTGACTGACTGAATGACTGACTGACTGAGACTAAATGACTGACTGCTTGACTGACTGGCTGAAGGACTAACTGACTGACTGAGTGACTGACTGACTGGACTGACTGACTGAGACTGAATGACTGAGTGCTTGACTGATTGACTGTCAGACTGACTGACTGACTTCGCAAAAGGGAAAAATAAAAAAAAAAAGAATTATAAAATTAGAAAAAAATATTTGCATTTAAGATTTCCTTTCCGGCCGGGACTCGAACCCAGTACCACGCGCTAGGAACCCAACGGTCTAGCCATTAGGCTATCGGAGCTCTGTCGATGGAAGTCTTAAATATAATAAAAACAAAAAATGCACCTTGGTAATTATTGATTCAAACACTTTGAAATTTACAGGTCGAATAATTAAACTGACTCAGAATTTTTCTCCCTACATAAATAATCAATATTCGCAAAAGAGAAAAATTAAAAAAAAAAAGAAGAAGAAATTTCAAATTAGAAACTAAAAGTATACATTGAAGATTTTCGTTCAGGCTGGGACTCGAACCCAGGGCCACTCGCTTGGAAGCCTAACACTCTAGCCATTAGTCTATGGGAGCTCTGTCGGTGGGAGTTTTAAATATAATAAAAACAAAAAATGCACCTTGGTAATTGTTTATTTAAACACTTTGAAATCTTCGTGTCGAAAAATTAAACTGACTCAGAATTTTCTTCCCTACATAAATAATCAATAATTGCAAAGGAAAGAAATTGAAAAAAAAAAGAATTTTCAAATTAGAAAAAAAATATATACATTGAAGATATTCGCTCCGGCTGGGACTCGAACCCAGGCCACTCGCTTGGAAGACCAGCGGTCTAGCCATTAGGCTATCGGAGTTCTGTCGAGCGGAGTCTTACTGCCTGACTGATACTGCCTGACTGACAGACTGACTCACTGACTGACTGATACTGACTGACTGACTCACTGACTGACCGAGACTGACTGACTAACTGCCTGACTGACTGAGACTGGACTGACTGACTGACTGACTGACTGACTGACTAACTGACTGACTGAGACTGACTGACTGACTGCTTGACTCTCTGACTGGCTATTTCACTGACTGACTGAATGTCTAAATGACTGACTGACACTGACTGACTGACTGCTTGACTACCTGACTGACTGCTTGAATGACTAACTGACTGGACAGGACTGACCGACTGACTGACTGACAGACTGACTGAATAAGGATGACTGACAGACTGACTGAATAAGGCTGACTGACTGACTGACTGACAGACTGACTGAATAAGGCTGACCGACTGACTGACTGCCTGACTGACTGACTGACTGAATGACTGACTGACCGAGACTGACTGACTGACTGACTGAGACTGGACTGGACTGACTGACTGACTGAGACTGACTGACTGCTTTAGTGACTAACTGACTGCACAGGACTGACCGACTGACTGACTGACTGACTGCCTGACTGACTGACTGACTGCCTGACTGACTGACTGAGACTAAATGACTGACTGCTTGACTGACTGGCTGAAGGACTAACTGACTGACTGAGTGACTGACTGACTGGACTGACTGACTGAGACTGAATGACTGAGTGCTTGACTGATTGACTGTCAGACTGACTGACTGACTTCGCAAAAGGGAAAAATAAAAAAAAAAGAATTATAAAATTAGAAAAAAATATTTGCATTTAAGATTTCCTTTCCGGCCGGGACTCGAACCCAGTACCACGCGCTAGGAACCCAACGGTCTAGCCATTAGGCTATCGGAGCTCTGTCGATGGAAGTCTTAAATATAATAAAAACAAAAAATGCACCTTTGTAATTATTGATTCAACACTTTGAAATTTACAGGTCGAATAATTAAACTGACTCAGAATTTTTCTCCCTACATAAATAATCAATATTCGCAAAAGAGAAAAATTAAAAAAAAAAGAAGAAGAAATTTCAAATTAGAAACTAAAAGTATACATTGAAGATTTTCGTTCAGGCTGGGACTCGAACCCAGGGCCACTCGCTTGGAAGCCTAACACTCTAGACATTAGTCTATGGGAGCTCTGTCGGTGGGAGTTTTAAATATAATAAAAACAAAAAATGCACCTTGGTAATTGTTTATTTAAACACTTTGAAATCTTTGTGTCGAAAAATTAAACTGACTCAGAATTTTCTTCCCTACATAAATAATCAATAATTGCAAAGGAAAGAAATTGAAAAAAAAAAGAATTTTCAAATTAGAAAAAAAATATACACATTGAAGATATTCGCTCCGGCTGGGACTCGAACCCAGGCCACTCGCTTGGAAGACCAGCGGTCTAGCCCTTAGGCTATCGGAGTTCTGTCGAGCGGAGTCTTACTGCCTGACTGATACTGCCTGACTGACAGACTGACTCACTGACTGACTGATACTGACTGACTGACTCACTGACTGACCGAGACTGACTGACTAACTGCCTGACTGACTGAGACTGGACTGACTGACTGACTGACTGACTGACTGACTAACTGACTGACTGAGACTGACTGACTGACTGCTTGACTCTCTGACTGGCTATTTCACTGACTGACTGAATGTCTAAATGACTGACTGACACTGACTGACTGACTGCTTGACTACCTGACTGACTGCTTGACTGACTAACTGACTGGACAGGACTGACCGACTGACTGACTGACAGACTGACTGAATAAGGATGACTGACAGACTGACTGAATAAGGCTGACTGACTGACTGACTGACAGACTGACTGAATAAGGCTGACCGACTGACTGACTGCCTGACTGACTGACTGACTGAATGACTGACTGACTGACTGACCGAGACTGACTGACTGACTGACTGAGACTGGACTGGACTGACTGACTGACTGAGACTGACTGACTGCTTTAGTGACTAACTGACTGCACAGGACTGACCGACTGACTGACTGACTGACTGCCTGACTGACTGACTGACTGCCTGACTGACTGACTGAGACTAAATGATTGACTGCTTGACTGACTGGCTGAAGGATTAACTGACTGACTGAGTGACTGACTGACTGCCTGACTGACTGACTGAGACTGAATGACTGAGTGCTTGACTGATTGACTGTCAGACTGACTGACTGACTTCGCAAAAGGGAAAAATAAAAAAAAAGAATTATAAAATTAGAAAAAAATATTTGCATTTAAGATTTCCTTTCCGGCCGGGACTCGAACCCAGTACCACGCGCTAGGAACCCAACGGTCTAGCCATTAGGCTATCGGAGCTCTGTCGATGGAAGTCTTAAATATAATAAAAACAAAAAATGCACCTTGGTAATTATTGATTCAAACACTTTGAAATTTACAGGTCGAATAATTAAACTGACTCAGAATTTTTCTCCCTACATAAATAATCAATATTCGCAAAAGAGAAAAATTAAAAAAAAAAGAAGACGAAATTTCAAATTAGAAACTAAAAGTATACATTGAAGATTTTCGTTCAGGCTGGGACTCGAACCCAGGGCCACTCGCTTGGAAGCCTAACACTCTAGCCATTAGTCTATGGGAGCTCTGTCGGTGGGAGTTTTAAATATAATAAAAACAAAAAATGCACCTTGGTAATTGTTTATTTAAACACTTTGAAATCTTCGTGTCGAAAAATTAAACTGACTCAGAATTTTCTTCCCTACATAAATAATCAATAATTGCAAAGGAAAGAAATTGAAAAAAAAAAGAATTTTCAAATTAGAAAAGAAATATATACATTGAAGATATTCGCTCCGGCTGGGACTCGAACCCAGGCCACTCGCTTGGAAGACCAGCGGTCTAGCCATTAGGCTATCGGAGTTCTGTCGAGCGGAGTCTTACTGCCTGACTGATACTGCCTGACTGACAGACTGACTCACTGACTGACTGATACTGACTGACTGACTCACTGACTGACCGAGACTGACTGACTAACTGCCTGACTGACTGCGACTGGACTGACTGACTGACTGACTGACTGACTGACTAACTGAATGACTGAGACTGACTGACTGACTGCTTGACTCTCTGACTGGCTATTTCACTGACTGACTGAATGACTAAATGACTGACTGACACTGACTGACTGACTGCTTGACTACCTGACTGACTGCTTGACTGACTAACTGACTGGACAGGACTGACCGACTGACTGGCTGACAGACTGACTGAATAAGGATGACTGACAGACTGACTGAATAAGACTGACCGACTGACTGACTGCCTGACTGACTGACTGACTGAATGACTGACTGACTGAATGACTGACTGACTGACTGACCGAGACTGACTGACTGACTGACTGAGACTGGACTGGACTGACTGACTGACTGACTGACTGAGACTGACTGACTGCTTTAGTGACTAACTGACTGCACAGGACTGACCGACTGACTGACTGACTGACTGCCTGACTGACTGACTGACTGAATGACTGACTGAGACTAAATGACTGACTGCTTGACTGACTGGCTGAAGGACTAACTGACTGACTGAGTGACTGGACTGACTGACTGAGACTGAATGACTGAGTGCTTGACTGATTGACTGTCAGACTGACTTCGCAAAAGGGAAAAATAAAAAAAAAGAATTATAAAATTAGAAAAAAATATTTGCATTTAAGATTTCCTTTCCGGCCGGGACTCGAACCCAGTACCACGCGCTAGGAACCCAACGGTCTAGCCATCAGGCTATCGGAGCTCTGTCGATGGAAGTCTTAAATATAATAAAAACAAAAAATGCACCTTGGTAATTATTGATTCAAACACTTTGAAATTTACAGGTCTAATAATTAAACTGACTCAGAATTTTTCTCCCTACATAAATAATCAATATTCGCAAAAGAGAAAAATTAAAAAAAAAAAGAAGACGAAATTTCAAATTAGAAACTAAAAGTATACATTGAAGATTTTCGTTCAGGCTGGGACTCGAACCCAGGGCCACTCGCTTGGAAGCCTAACACTCTACCCATTAGTCTATGGGAGCTCTGTCGGTGGGAGTTTTAAATATAATAAAAACAAAAAATGCACCTTGGTAATTGTTTATTTAAACACTTTGAAATCTTCGTGTCGAAAAATTAAACTGACTCAGAATTTTCTTCCCTACATAAATAATCAATAATTGCAAAGGAAAGAAATTGAAAAAAAAAAGAATTTTCAAATTAGAAAAGAAATATATACATTGAAGATATTCGCTCCAGCTGGGACTCGAACCCAGGCCACTCGCTTGGAAGACCAGCGGTCTAGCCATTAGGCTATCGGAGTTCTGTCGAGCGGAGTCTTACTGCCTGACTGATACTGCCTGACTGACAGACTGACTCACTGACTGACTGATACTGACTGACTGACTCACTGACTGACCGAGACTGACTGACTAACTGCCTGACTGACTGAGACTGGAATGACTGACTGACTGACTGACTGACTAACTGACTGACTGAGACTGACTGACTGACTGCTTGACTCTCTGACTGGCTATTTCACTGACTGAATGAATGACTAAATGACTGACTGACACTGACTGACTGACTGCTTGACTACCTGACTGACTGCTTGACTGACTAACTGAAGGGACAGGACTGACCGACTGACTGACTGACAGACTGACTGAATATGGATGAGTGACAGACTGACTGAATAAGGCTGACTGACTGACTGACTGACAGACTGACTGAATAAGGCTGACCGACTGACTGACTGCCTGACTAACTGACTGACTGAATGACTGACTGACTGACTGACCGAGACTGACTGACTGACTGACTGAGACTGGACTGGACTGACTGACTGACTGACTGACTGAGACTGACTGACTGCTTTAGTGACTAACTGACTGCACAGGACTGACCGACTGACTGACTGACTGACTGCCTGACTGACTGACTGACTGAATGACTGACTGACTGAGACTAAATGACTGACTGCTTGACTGACTGGCTGAAGGACTAACTGACTGACTGAGTGACTGACTGACTGGACTGACTGACTGAGACTGAATGACTGAGTGCTTGACTGATTGACTGTCAGACTGACTGACTGACTTCGCAAAAGGGAAAAATAAAAAAAAAAGAATTATAAAATTAGAAAAAAAATATTTGCATTTAAGATTTCCTTTCCGGCCGGGACTCGAACCCAGTACCACGTGCTAGGAACCCAACGGTCTAGCCATTAGGCTGTCGGAGCTCTGTCGATGGAAGTCTTAAATATAATAAAAACAAAAAATGCACCTTGGTAATTATTGATTCAAACACTTTGAAATTTACAGGTCGAATAATTAAACTGACTCAGAATTTTTCTCCCTACATAAATAATCAATATTTGCAAATAAGAAAAATTAAAAAAAAAAGAAGAAGAAATTTCAAATTAGAAACTAAAATTATACATTGAAGGTTTTCGTTCAGGCTGGGACTCGAACCCAGGCCACTCGCTTGGAAGATCAGCGGTCTAGCCATTAGGCTATCGGAGTTCTGTCGAGCGGAGTCTTACTGCCTGACTGATACTGCCTGACTGACAGACTGACTCACTGACTGACTGATACTGACTGACTGACTCACTGACTGACCGAGACTGACTGACTAACTGCCTGACTGACTGCGACTGGACTGACTGACTGACTGACTGACTGACTGACTAACTGACTGACTGAGACTGACTGACTGACTGCTTGACTCTCTGACTGGCTATTTCACTGACTGACTGAATGACTAAATGACTGACTGACACTGACTGACTGACTGCTTGACTACCTGACTGACTGCTTGACTGACTAACTGACTGGACAGGACTGACCGACTGACTGACTGACAGACTGACTGAATAAGGATGACTGACAGACTGACTGAATAAGGCTGACTGACTGACTGACTGACTGACAGACTGACTGAATAAGGCTGACCGACTGACTGACTGCCTGACTGACTGAATGACTGACTGACCGAGACTGACTGACTGACCGAGACTGACTGACTGACTGACTGAGACTGGACTGGACTGACTGACTGACTGAGACTGACTGACTGCTTTACTGACTAACTGACTGCACAGGACTGCCTGACTGACTGACTGACTGAATGACTGACTAACTGACTGACTGAATGACTGACTGACTGAGACTAAATGACTGACTGCTTGACTGACTGGCTGAAGACCTAACTGACTGACTGAGTGACTGACTGACTGGACTGACTGACTGAGACTGAATGACTGAGTGCTTGACTGATTGACTGTCAGACTGACTGACTGACTTCGCAAAAGGGAAAAATAAAAAAAAAGAATTATAAAATTAGAAAAAAATATTTGCATATAAGATTTACTTTCCGGCCGGGACTCGAACCCAGTACCACGCGCTAGGAACCCAACGGTCTAGCCATTAGGCTATCGGAGCTCTGTCGATGGAAGTCTTAAATATAATAAAAACAAAAAATGCACCTTGGTAATTATTGATTCAAACACTTTGAAATTTACAGGTCGAATAATTAAACTGACTCAGAATTTTTCTCCCTACATAAATAATCAATATTTGCAAATAAGAAAAATTAAAAAAAAAAGAAGAAGAAATTTCAAATTAGAAACTAAAATTATACATTGAAGGTTTTCGTTCAGGCTGGGACTCGAACCCAGGGCCACTCGATTGGAAGCCTAACACTCTAGCCATTAGTCTATGGGAGCTCTGTCGGTGGGAGTTTTAAATATAATAAAAACAAAAAATGCACCTTGGTAATTGTTTATTTAAACACTTTGAAATCTTCGTATCGAAAAATTAAACTGACTCACAATTTTATTCCCTACATAAATAATCAATAATTGCAAAGGAAAGAAATTGAAAAAAAAAGAATTTTCAAATTAGAAAAGAAATATATACATTGAAGATATTCGCTCCGGCTGGGACTCGAACCCAGGCCACTCGCTTGGAAGACCAGCGGTCTAGCCATTAGGCTATCGGAGTTCTGTCGAGCGGAGTCTTACTGCCTGACTGATACTGCCTGACTGACAGACTGACTCACTGACTGACTGATACTGACTGACTGACTCACTGACTGACCGAGACTGACTGACTAACTGCCTGACTGACTGAGACTGGACTGACTGACTGACTGACTAACTGACTGACTGAGACTGACTGACTGACTGCTTGACTCTCTGACTGGCTATTTCACTGACTGACTGAATGACTAAATGACTGACTGACACTGACTGACTGACTGCTTGACTACCTGACTGACTGCTTGACTGACTAACTGAAGGGACAGGACTGACCGACTGACTGACTGACAGACTGACTGAATATGGATGAGTGACAGACTGACTGAATAAGGCTGACTGACTGACTGACTGACAGACTGACTGAATAAGGCTGACCGACTGACTGACTGCCTGACTAACTGACTGACTGAATGACTGACTGACTGACTGACCGAGACTGACTGACTGACTGACTGAGACTGGACTGGACTGACTGACTGACTGACTGACTGAGACTGACTGACTGCTTTAGTGACTAACTGACTGCACAGGACTGACCGACTGACTGACTGACTGACTGCCTGACTGACTGACTGACTGAATGACTGACTGACTGAGACTAAATGACTGACTGCTTGACTGACTGGCTGAAGGACTAACTGACTGACTGAGTGACTGACTGACTGGACTGACTGACTGAGACTGAATGACTGAGTGCTTGACTGATTGACTGTCAGACTGACTGACTGACTTCGCAAAAGGGAAAAATAAAAAAAAAAGAATTATAAAATTAGAAAAAAAATATTTGCATTTAAGATTTCCTTTCCGGCCGGGACTCGAACCCAGTACCACGTGCTAGGAACCCAACGGTCTAGCCATTAGGCTGTCGGAGCTCTGTCGATGGAAGTCTTAAATATAATAAAAACAAAAAATGCACCTTGGTAATTATTGATTCAAACACTTTGAAATTTACAGGTCGAATAATTAAACTGATTCAGAATTTTTCTCCCTACATAAATAATCAATATTCGCAAAAGAGAAAAATTAAAAAAAAAAGAAGAAGAAATTTCAAATTAGAAACTAAAAGTATACATTGAAGATTTTCGTTCAGGCTGGGACTCGAACCCAGGGCCACTCGCTTGGAAGCCTAACACTCTAGCCATTAGTCTATGGGAGCTCTGTCGGTGGGAGTTTTAAATATAATAAAAACAAAAAATGCACCTTGGTAATTGTTTATTTAAACACTTTGAAATCTTCGTGTCGAAAAATTAAACTGACTCAGAATTTTCTTCCCTACATAAATAATCAATAATTGCAAAGGAAAGAAATTGAAAAAAAAAAGAATTTTCAAATTAGAAAAGAAATATATACATTGAAGATATTCGCTCCGGCTGGGACTCGAACCCAGGCCACTCGCTTGGAAGACCAGCGGTCTAGCCATTAGGCTATCGGAGTTCTGTCGAGCGGAGTCTTACTGCCTGACTGATACTGCCTGACTGACAGACTGACTCACTGACTGACTGATACTGACTGACTGACTCACTGACTGACCGAGACTGACTGACTAACTGCCTGACTGACTGCGACTGGACTGACTGACTGACTGACTGACTGACTGACTAACTGAATGACTGAGACTGACTGACTGACTGCTTGACTCTCTGACTGGCTATTTCACTGACTGACTGAATGACTAAATGACTGACTGACACTGACTGACTGACTGCTTGACTACCTGACTGACTGCTTGACTGACTAACTGACTGGACAGGACTGACCGACTGACTGACTGACAGACTGACTGAATAAGGATGACTGACAGACTGACTGAATAAGACTGACCGACTGACTGACTGCCTGACTGACTGACTGACTGAATGACTGACTGACTGAATGACTGACTGACTGACTGACCGAGACTGACTGACTGACTGACTGAGACTGGACTGGACTGACTGACTGACTGACTGACTGAGACTGACTGACTGCTTTAGTGACTAACTGACTGCACAGGACTGACCGACTGACTGACTGACTGACTGCCTGACTGACTGACTGACTGAATGACTGACTGAGACTAAATGACTGACTGCTTGACTGACTGGCTGAAGGACTAACTGACTGACTGAGTGACTGGACTGACTGACTGAGACTGAATGACTGAGTGCTTGACTGATTGACTGTCAGACTGACTGACTGACTTCGCAAAAGGGAAAAATAAAAAAAAAGAATTATAAAATTAGAAAAAAATATTTGCATTTAAGATTTCCTTTCCGGCCGGGACTCGAACCCAGTACCACGCGCTAGGAACCCAACGGTCTAGCCATTAGGCTATCGGAGCTCTGTCGATGGAAGTCTTAAATATAATAAAAACAAAAAATGCACCTTGGTAATTATTGATTCAAACACTTTGAAATTTACAGGTCGAATAATTAAACTGACTCAGAATTTTTCTCCCTACATAAATAATCAATATTCGCAAAAGAGAAAAATTAAAAAAAAAAAAGAAGACGAAATTTCAAATTAGAAACTAAAAGTATACATTGAAGATTTTCGTTCAGGCTGGGACTCGAACCCAGGGCCACTCGCTTGGAAGCCTAACACTCTACCCATTAGTCTATGGGAGCTCTGTCGGTGGGAGTTTTAAATATAATAAAAACAAAAAATGCACCTTGGTAATTGTTTATTTAAACACTTTGAAATCTTCGTGTCGAAAAATTAAACTGACTCAGAATTTTCTTCCCTACATAAATAATCAATAATTGCAAAGGAAAGAAATTGAAAAAAAAAGAATTTTCAAATTAGAAAAGAAATATATACATTGAAGATATTCGCTCCGGCTGGGACTCGAACCCAGGCCACTCGCTTGGAAGACCAGCGGTCTAGCCATTAGGCTATCGGAGTTCTGTCGAGCGGAGTCTTACTGCCTGACTGATACTGCCTGACTGACAGACTGACTCACTGACTGACTGATACTGACTGACTGACTCACTGACTGACCGAGACTGACTGACTAACTGCCTGACTGACTGAGACTGGACTGACTGACTGACTGACTGACTGACTAACTGACTGACTGAGACTGACTGACTGACTGCTTGACTCTCTGACTGGCTATTTCACTGACTGAATGAATGACTAAATGACTGACTGACACTGACTGACTGACTGCTTGACTACCTGACTGACTGCTTGACTGACTAACTGACTGGACAGGACTGACCGACTGACTGACTGACAGACTGACTGAATAAGGATGACTGACAGACTGACTGAATAAGGCTGACTGACTGACAGACTGACTGAATAAGACTGACCGACTGACTGACTGCCTGACTGACTGACTGACTGAATGACTGACTGACTGACTGACCGAGACTGACTGAGTGACTGACTGAGACTGGACTGGACTGACTGACTGACTGACTGACTGAGACTGACTGACTGCTTTAGTGACTAACTGACTGCACAGGACTGACCGACTGACTGACTGACTGACTGCCTGACTGACTGACTGACTGAATGACTGACTGAGACTAAATGACTGACTGCTTGACTGACTGGCTGAAGGACTAACTGACTGACTGAGTGACTGGACTGACTGACTGAGACTGAATGACTGAGTGCTTGACTGATTGACTGTCAGACTGACTGACTGACTTCGCAAAAGGGAAAAATAAAAAAAAAGAATTATAAAATTAGAAAAAAATATTTGCATTTAAGATTTCCTTTCCGGCCGGTACTCGAACCCAGTACCACGCGCTAGGAACCCAACGGTCTAGCCATTAGGCTATCGGAGCTCTGTCGATGGAAGTCTTAAATATAATAAAAACAAAAAATGCACCTTGGTAATTATTGATCAAACACTTTGAAATTTACAGGTCGAATAATTAAACTGACTCAGAATTTTTCTCCCTACATAAATAATCAATATTCGCAAAAGAGAAAAATTAAAAAAAAAAGAAGACGAAATTTCAAATTAGAAACTAAAAGTATACATTGAAGATTTTCGTTCAGGCTGGGACTCGAACCCAGGGCCACTCGCTTGGAAGCCTAACACTCTAGCCATTAGTCTATGGGAGCTCTGTCGGTGGGAGTTTTAAATATAATAAAAACAAAAAATGCACCTTGGTAATTGTTTATTTAAACACTTTGAAATCTTCGTGTCGAAAAATTAAACTGACTCAGAATTTTCTTCCCTACATAAATAATCAATAATTGCAAAGGAAAGAAATTGAAAAAAAAAAGAATTTTCAAATTAGAAAAGAAATATATACATTGCAGATATTCGCTCCGGCTGGGACTCGAACCCAGGCCACTCGCTTGGAAGACCAGCGGTCTAGCCATTAGGCTATCGGAGTTCTGTCGAGCGGAGTCTTACTGCCTGACTGATACTGCCTGACTGACAGACTGACTCACTGACTGACTGATACTGACTGACTGACTCACTGACTGACCGAGACTGACTGACTAACTGCCTGACTGACTGCGACTGGACTGACTGACTGACTGACTGACTGACTGACTAACTGACTGACTGAGACTGACTGACTGACTGCTTGACTCTCTGACTGGCTATTTCACTGACTGACTGAATGACTAAATGACTGACTGACACTGACTGACTGACTGCTTGACTACCTGACTGACTGCTTGACTGACTAACTGACTGGACAGGACTGACCGACTGACTGACTGACAGACTGACTGAATAAGGATGACTAACAGACTGACTGAATAAGGCTGACTGACTGACTGACTGACTGACAGACTGACTGAATAAGGCTGACCGACTGACTGACTGCCTGACTGACTGAATGACTGACTGACCGAGACTGACTGACTGACCGAGACTGACTGACTGACTGACTGAGACTGGACTGGACTGACTGACTGACTGAGACTGACTGACTGCTTTAGTGACTAACTGACTGCACAGGACTGCCTGACTGACTGACTGACTGAATGACTGACTAACTGACTGACTGAATGACTGACTGACTGAGACTAAATGACTGACTGCTTGACTGACTGGCTGAAGACCTAACTGACTGACTGAGTGACTGACTGACTGGACTGACTGACTGAGACTGAATGACTGAGTGCTTGACTGATTGACTGTCAGACTGACTGACTGACTTCGCAAAAGGGAAAAATAAAAAAAAAGAATTATAAAATTAGAAAAAAATATTTGCATATAAGATTTACTTTCCGGCCGGGACTCGAACCCAGTACCACGCGCTAGGAACCCAACGGTCTAGCCATTAGGCTATCGGAGCTCTGTCGATAGAAGTCTTAAATATAATAAAAACAAAAAATGCACCTTGGTAATTATTGATTCAAACACTTTGAAATTTATAGGTCGAATAATTAAACTGACTCAGAATTTTTCTCCCTACATAAATAATCAATATTTGCAAATAAGAAAAATTAAAAAAAAAAGAAGAAGAAATTTCAAATTAGAAACTAAAATTATACATTGAAGGTTTTCGTTCAGGCTGGGACTCGAACCCAGGGCCACTCGCTTGGAAGCCTAACACTCTAGCCATTAGTCTATGGGAGCTCTGTCGGTGGGAGTTTTAAATATAATAAAAACAAAAAATGCACCTTGGTAATTGTTTATTTAAACACTTTGAAATCTTCGTGTCGAAAAATTAAACTGACTCAGAATTTTCTTCCCTACATAAATAATCAATAATTGCAAAGGAAAGAAATTGAAAAAAAAAGAATTTTCAAATTAGAAAAGAAATATATACATTGAAGATATTCGCTCCGGCTGGGACTCGAACCCAGGCCACTCGCTTGGAAGACCAGCGGTCTAGCCATTAGGCTATCGGAGTTCTGTCGAGCGGAGTCTTACTGCCTGACTGATACTGCCTGACTGACAGACTGACTCACTGACTGACTGATACTGACTGACTGACTCACTGACTGACCGAGACTGACTGACTAACTGCCTGACTGACTGAGACTGGACTGACTGACTGACTGACTGACTAACTGACTGACTGAGACTGACTGACTGACTGCTTGACTCTCTGACTGGCTATTTCACTGACTGACTGAATGACTAAATGACTGACTGACACTGACTGACTGACTGCTTGACTACCTGACTGACTGCTTGACTGACTAACTGAAGGGACAGGACTGACCGACTGACTGACTGACAGACTGACTGAATATGGATGAGTGACAGACTGACTGAATAAGGCTGACTGACTCACTGACTGACAGACTGACTGAATAAGGCTGACCGACTGACTGACTGCCTGACTAACTGACTGACTGAATGACTGACTGACTGACTGACCGAGACTGACTGACTGACTGACTGAGACTGGACTGGACTGACTGACTGACTGACTGACTGAGACTGACTGACTGCTTTAGTGACTAACTGACTGAGCAGGACTGAGCGACTGACTGACTGACTGACTGCCTGACTGACTGACTGACTGAATGACTGACTGACTGAGACTAAATGACTGACTGCTTGACTGACTGGCTGAAGGACTAACTGACTGACTGAGTGACTGACTGACTGGACTGACTGACTGAGACTGAATGACTGAGTGCTTGACTGATTGACTGTCAGACTGACTGACTGACTTCGCAAAAGGGAAAAATAAAAAAAAAAGAATTATAAAATTAGAAAAAAAATATTTGCATTTAAGATTTCCTTTCCGGCCGGGACTCGAACCCAGTACCACGTGCTAGGAACCCAACGGTCTAGCCATTAGGCTGTCGGAGCTCTGTCGATGGAAGTCTTAAATATAATAAAAACAAAAAATGCACCTTGGTAATTATTGATTCAAACACTTTGAAATTTACAGGTCGAATAATTAAACTGATTCAGAATTTTTCTCCCTACATAAATAATCAATATTCGCAAAAGAGAAAAATTAAAAAAAAAAGAAGAAGAAATTTCAAATTAGAAACTAAAAGTATACATTGAAGATTTTCGTTCAGGCTGGGACTCGAACCCAGGGCCACTCGCTTGGAAGCCTAACACTCTAGCCATTAGTCTATGGGAGCTCTGTCGGTGGGAGTTTTAAATATAATAAAAACAAAAAATGCACCTTGGTAATTGTTTATGTAAACACTTTGAAATCTTCGTGTCGAAAAATTAAACGGACTCAGAATTTTCTTCCCTACATAAATAATCAATAATTGCAAAGGAAAGAAATTGAAAAAAAAAAGAATTTTCAAATTAGAAAAGAAATATATACATTGAAGATTTTCGCTCCGGCTGGGACTCGAACCCAGGCCACTCGCTTGGAAGACCAGCGGTCTAGCCATTAGGCTATCGGAGTTCTGTCGAGCGGAGTCTTACTGCCTGACTGATACTGCCTGACTGACAGACTGACTCACTGACTGACTGATACTGACTGACTGACTCACTGACTGACCGAGACTGACTGACTAACTGCCTGACTGACTGAGACTGGACTGACTGACTGACTGACTGACTGACTAACTGACTGACTGAGACTGACTGACTGACTGCTTGACTCTCTGACTGGCTATTTCACTGACTGACACTGACTGACTGACTGCTTGACTACCTGACTGACTGCTTGACTGACTAACTGACTGGACAGGACTGACCGACTGACTGACTGACAGACTGACTGAATAAGGATGACTGACAGACTGACTGAATAAGGCTGACTGACTGACTGACTGACAGACTGACTGAATAAGGCTGACCGACTGACTGACTGCCTGACTGACTGACTGACTGAATGACTGACTGACTGAGACTAAATGACTGACTGCTTGACTGACTGGCTGAAGGACTAACTGACTGACTGAGTGACTGACTGACTGGACTGACTGACTGAGACTGAATGACTGAGTGCTTGACTGATTGACTGTCAGACTGACTGACTGACTTCGCAAAAGGGAAAAATAAAAAAAAAAGAATTATAAAATTAGAAAAAAATATTTGCATTTAAGATTTCCTTTCCGGCTGGGATTTGAACCCAGGGCGACACTCATGGAAGCCCAACGCTCTCGCCAATATACTTTCGGATCTCTGTTGATCGGTGTCTTAATTATAATAAAAACAAAAAATGCACCTTAGTAATTATTGATCTAAAATCTTTGAAATCTAAAGGTCGAATGATTAAACTGGCTCAGAATTTTCTTCCGTACATAAATAATCCATATTTGCAAAAGAAAGAAATTGAAAAAAAAAAGAATCTTCAAATTAGAAGAGAAACATATACATGGAAGATTTTCGTTCCGGCTGGGACTCGAACCCAGTACCACGCGCTTGGAACCCAACGGTCTAGCCATTAGGCTATCGGAGCTCTGTCGATGGAAGTCTTAAATATAATAAAAACAAAAAATGCACCTTGGTAATTATTGATTCAAACACTTTGAAATTTACAGGTCGAATAATTAAACTGACTCAGAATTTTTCTCCCTACATAAATAATCAATATTCGCAAAAGAGAAAAATTAAAAAAAAAAAGAAGAAGAAATTTCAAATTAGAAACTAAAAGTATACATTGAAGATTTTCGTTCAGGCTGGGACTCGAACCCAGGGCCACTCGCTTGGAAGCCTAACACTCTAGCCATTAGTCTATGGGAGCTCTGTCGGTGGGAGTTTTAAATATAATAAAAACAAAAAATGCACCTTATTAATTGTTTATTTAAACACTTTGAAATCTTCGTGTCGAAAATTTAAACTGACTCAGAATTTTCTTCCCTACATAAATAATCAATAATTGCAAAGGAAAGAAATTGAAAAAAAAAGAATTTTCAAATTAGAAAAGAAATATATACATTGAATATATTCGCTCCGGTTGGGACTCGAACCCAGGCCACTCGCTTGGAAGACCAGCGGTCTAGCCATTAGGCTATCGGAGTTCTGTCGAGCGGAGTCTTACTGCCTGACTGATACTGCCTGACTGACAGACTGACTCACTGACTGACTGATACTGACTGACTGACTCACTGACTGACCGACACTGACTGACTAACTGCCTGACTGACTGAGACTGGACTGACTGACTGAGACTGACTGACTGACTGCTTGACTCTCTGACTGGCTATTTCACTGACTGACTGAATGACTAAATGACTGACTGACACTGACTGACTGACTGCTTGACTACCTGACTGACTGCTTGACTGACTAACTGACTGGACAGGACTGACCGACTGACTGACTGACAGACTGACTGAATAAGGATGACTGACAGACTGACTGAATAAGGCTGACTGACTGACTGACTGACAGACTGACTGAATAAGGCTGACCGACTGACTGACTGCCTGAATGACTGACTGACTGAATGACTGACTGACTGACTGACCGAGACTGACTGACTGACTGGCTGAGACTGGACTGGACTGACTGACTGACTGACTGACTTAGACTGACTGACTGCTTTAGTGACTAACTGACTGCACAGGACTGACCGACTGACTGACTGACTGACTGCCTGACTGACTGACTGACTGATTGACTGACTGACTGAGACTAAATGACTGACTGCTTGACTGACTGGCTGAAGGACTAACTGACTGACTGAGTGACTGACTGACTGGACTGACTGACTGAGACTGAATGACTGAGTGCTTGACTGATTGACTGTCAGACTGACTGACTGACTTCGCAAAAGGGAAAAATAAAAAAAAAAATTATAAAATTAGAAAAAATATTTGCATTTAAGATTTCCTTTCCGGCCGGGACTCGAACCCAGGGCCACTCGCTTGGAAGCCTAACACTCTAGCCATTAGGCTATGGGAGCTCGGTGGGAGTTTTAAATATAATAAAAACAAAAAATGCACCTTGGTAATTGTTTATTTAAACACTTTGAAATCTTCGTGTCGAAAAATTAAACTGACTCAGAATTTTCTTCCCTACATAAATAATCAATAATTGCAAAGGAAAGAAATTGAAAAAAAAAAAGAATTTTCAAATTAGAAAAGAAATATATACATTGAAGATATTCGCTCCGGCTGGGACTCGAACCCAGGCCACTCGCTTGGAAGACGAGCGGTCTAGCCATTAGGCTATCGGAGTTCTGTCGAGCGGAGTCTTACTGCCTGACTGATACTGCCTGACTGACAGACTGACTCACTGACTGACTGATACTGACTGACTGACTCACTGACTGACCGAGACTGACTGACTGACTGAGACTGGACTGACTGACTGACTGACTGACTGACTGACTAACTGACTGACTGAGACTGACTGACTGACTGCTTGACTCTCTGACTGGCTATTTCACTGACTGACTGAATGACTAAATGACTGACTGACACTGACTGACTGACTGCTTGACTACCTGACTGACTGCTTGACTGACTAACTGACTGGACAGGACTGACCGACTGACTGACTGACAGACTGACTGAATAAGGATGACTGACAGACTGACTGAATAAGGCAGACTGACTGACTGACTGACAGACTGACTGAATAAGGCTGACCGACTGACTGACTGCCTGACTGACTGACTGACTGAATGACTGACTGACTGACTGACCGAGACTGACTGACTGACTGACTGAGACTGGACTGGACTGACTGACTGACTGACTGACTGAGACTGACTGACTGCTTTAGTGACTAACTGACTGCACAGGACTGACCGACTGACTGACTGACTGACTGCCTGACTGACTGACTGACTGAATGACTGACTGACTGAGACTAAATGACTGACTGCTTGACTGACTGGCTGAAGGACTAACTGACTGACTGAGTGACTGACTGACTGGACTGACTGACTGAGACTGAATGACTGAGTGCTTGACTGATTGACTGTCAGACTGACTGACTGACTTCGCAAAAGGGAAAAATAAAAAAAAAAAGAATTATAAAATTAGAAAAAAATATTTGCATTTAAGATTTCCTTTCCGGCTGGGATTTGAACCCAGGGCGACACTCATGGAAGCCCAACGCTCTCGCCAATATACTTTCGGATCTCTGTTGATCGGTGTCTTAATTATAATAAAAACAAAAAATGCACCTTAGTAATTATTGATCTAAAATCTTTGAAATCTAAAGGTCGAATGATTAAACTGGCTCAGAATTTTCTTCCGTACATAAATAATCCATATTTGCAAAAGAAAGAAATTGAAAAAAAAAAGAATCTTCAAATTAGAAGAGAAATATATACATAGAAGATTTTCGTTCCGGCCGGGACTCGAACCCAGTACCACGCGCTTGGAACCCAACGGTCTAGCCATTAGGCTATCGGAGCTCTGTCGATGGAAGTCTTAAATATAATAAAAACAAAAAATGCACCTTGGTAATTATTGATTCAAACACTTTGAAATTTACAGGTCGAATAATTAAACTGACTCAGAATTTTTCTCCCTACATAAATAATCAATATTCGCAAAAGAGAAAAATTAAAAAAAAAAGAAGAAGAAATTTCAAATTAGAAACTAAAAGTATACATTGAAGATTTTCGTTCAGGCTGGGACTCGAACCCAGGGCCACTCGCTTGAAAGCCTAACACTCTAGCCATTAGTCTATGGGAGCTCTGTCGGTGGGAGTTTTAAATATAATAAAAACAAAAAATGCACCTTGGTAATTGTTTATTTAAACACTTTGAAATCTTCGTGTCGAAAAATTAAACTGACTCAGAATTTTCTTCCCTACATAAATAATCAATAATTGCAAAGGAAAGAAATTGAAAAAAAAAAAGAATTTTCAAATTAGAAAAGAAATATATACATTGAAGATATTCGCTCCGGCTGGGACTCGAACCCAGGCCACTCGCTTGGAAGACCAGCGGTCTAGCCATTAGGCTATCGGAGTTCTGTCGAGCGGAGTCTTACTGCCTGACTGATACTGCCTGACTGACAGACTGACTCACTGACTGACTGATACTGACTGACTGACTCACTGACTGACCGAGACTGACTGACTAACTGCCTGACTGACTGAGACTGGACTGACTGACTGACTGACTGACTGACTGACTAACTGACTGACTGAGACTGACTGACTGACTGCTTGACTCTCTGACTGGCTATTTCACTGACTGACTGAATGACTAAATGACTGACTGACACTGACTGACTGACTGCTTGACTACCTGACTGACTGCTTGACTGACTAACTGACTGGACAGGACTGACCGACTGACTGACTGACAGACTGACTGAATAAGGATGACTGACAGACTGACTGAATAAGGCAGACTGACTGACTGACTGACAGACTGACTGAATAAGGCTGACCGACTGACTGACTGCCTGACTGACTGACTGACTGAATGACTGACTGACTGACTGACGAGACTGACTGACTGACTGAGACTGGACTGGACTGACTGACTGACTGAGACTGTCTGACTGCTTTAGTGACTAACTGACTGCACAGGACTGACCGACTGACTGACTGACTGACTGCCTGACTGACTGACTGACTGAATGACTGACTGACTGAGACTAAATGACTGACTGCTTGACTGACTGGCTGAAGGACTAACTGACTGACTGAGTGACTGACTGACTGGACTGACTGACTGAGACTGAATGACTGAGTGCTTGACTGATTGACTGTCAGACTGACTGACTGACTTCGCAAAAGGGAAAAATAAAAAAAAAAGAATTATAAAATTAGAAAAAAATATTTGCATTTAAGATTTCCTTTCCGGCTGGGATTTGAACCCAGGGCGACACTCATGGAAGCCCAACGCTCTCGCCAATATACTTTCGGATCTCTGTTGATCGGTGTCTTAATTATAATAAAAACAAAAAATGCACCTTAGTAATTATTGATCTAAAATCTTTGAAATCTAAAGGTCGAATGATTAAACTGGCTCAGAATTTTCTTCCGTACATAAATAATCCATATTTGCAAAAGAAAGAAATTGAAAAAAAAAAAGAATCTTCAAATTAGAAGAGAAATATATACATAGAAGATTTTCGTTCCGGCCGGGACTCGAACCCAGTACCACGCGCTTGGAACCCAACGGTCTAGCCATTAGGCTATCGGAGCTCTGTCGATGGAAGTCTTAAATATAATAAAAACAAAAAATGCACCTTGGTAATTATTGATTCAAACACTTTGAAATTTACAGGTCGAATAATTAAACTGACTCAGAATTTTTCTCCCTACATAAATAATCAATATTCGCAAAAGAGAAAAATTAAAAAAAAAAAGAAGAAGAAATTTCAAATTAGAAACTAAAAGTATACATTGAAGATTTTCGTTCAGGCTGGGACTCGAACCCAGGGCCACTCGCTTAAAAGCCTAACACTCTAGCCATTAGTCTATGGGAGCTCTGTCGGTGGGAGTTTTAAATATAATAAAAACAAAAAATGCACCTTGGTAATTGTTTATTTAAACACTTTGAAATCTTCGTGTCGAAAAATTAAACTGACTCAGAATTTTCTTCCCTACATAAATAATCAATAATTGCAAAGGAAAGAAATAGAAAAAAAAAAGAATTTTCAAATTAGAAAAGAAATATATACATTGAAGATATTCGCTCCGGCTGGGACTCGAACCGAGGCCACTCGCTTGGAAGACCAGCGGTCTAGCCATTAGGCTATCGGAGTTCTGTCGAGCGGAGTCTTACTGCCTGACTGATACTGCCTGACTGACAGACTGACTCACTGACTGACTGATACTGACTGACTGACTCACTGACTGACCGAGACTGACTGACTAACTGCCTGACTGACTGAGACTGGACTGACTGACTGACTGACTGACTGACTGACTGACTAACTGACTGACTGAGACTGACTGACTGACTGCTTGACTCTCTGACTGGCTATTTCACTGACTGACTGAATGACTAAATGACTGACTGACACTGACTGACTGACTGCTTGACTACCTGACTGACTGCTTGACTGACTAACTGACTGGACAGGACTGACCGACTGACTGACTGACAGACTGACTGAATAAGGATGACTGACAGACTGACTGAATAAGGCAGACTGACTGACTGACTGACAGACTGACTGAATAAGGCTGACCGACTGACTGACTGCCTGACTGACTGACTGACTGAATGACTGACTGACTGACTGACCGAGACTGTCTGACTGACTGACTGAGACTGGACTGGACTGACTGACTGACTGAGACTGACTGACTGCTTTAGTGACTAACTGACTGCACAGGACTGACCGACTGACTGACTGACTGACTGCCTGACTGACTGACTGACTGAATGACTGACTGACTGAGACTAAATGACTGACTGCTTGACTGACTGGCTGAAGGACTAACTGACTGACTGAGTGACTGACTGACTGGACTGACTGACTGAGACTGAATGACTGAGTGCTTGACTGATTGACTGTCAGACTGACTGACTGACTTCGCAAAAGGGAAAAATAAAAAAAAAGAATTATAAAATTAGAAAAAAATATTTGCATTTAAGATTTCCTTTCCGGCCGGGACTCGAACCCAGGGCCACTCGCTTGGAAGCCTAACACTCTAGCCATTAGTCTATGGGAGCTCTGTCGGTGGGGTGTTTTAAATATAATAAAAACAAAAAATGCACCTTGGTAATTGTTTATTTAAACACTTTGAAATCTTCGTGTCGAAAAATTAAACTGACTCAGAATTTTCTTCCCTACATAAATAATCAATAATTGCAAAGGAAAGAAATTGAAAAAAAAAGAATTTTCAAATTAGAAAAGAAATATATACATTGAAGATATTCGCTCCGGCTGGGACTCGAACCCAGGCCACTCGCTTGGAAGACCAGCGGTCTAGCCATTAGGCTATCGGAGTTCTGTCGAGCGGAGTCTTACTGCCTGACTGATACTGCCTGACTGACAGACTGACTCACTGACTGACTGATACTGCCTGACTGACAGACTGACTCACTGACTGACTGATACTGACTGACTGACTCACTGACTGACCGAGACTGACTGACTAACTGCCTGACTGACTGAGACTGGACTGACTGACTGACTGACTGACTGACTGACTAACTGACTGACTGAGACTGACTGACTGACTGCTTGACTCTCTGACTGGCTATTTCACTGACTGACTGAATGACTAAATGACTGACTGACACTGACTGACTGACTGCTTGACTACCTGACTGACTGCTTGACTGACTAACTGACTGGACAGGACTGACCGACTGACTGAAAAAGGATGACTGACAGACTGACTGAATAAGGCTGACTGACTGACTGACTGACAGACTGACTGAATAAGGCTGACCGACTGACTGACTGCCTGACTGACTGACTGACTGAATGACTGACTGACTGACTGACCGAGACTGACTGACTGACTGACTGAGACTGGACTGGACTGACTGACTGACTGACTGAGACTGACTGACTGCTTTAGTGACTAACTGACTGCACAGGACTGACCGACTGACTGACTGACTGACTGCCTGACTGAATGACTGACTGACTGAGTCTAAATGACTGACTGCTTGACTGACTGGCTGAAGGACTAACTGACTGACTGAGTGACTGACTGACTGGACTGACTGACTGAGACTGAATGACTGAGTGCTTGACTGATTGACTGTCAGACTGACTGACTGACTTCGCAAAAGGGAAAAAAAAAGAATTATAAAATTAGAAAAAAAATATTTGCATTTAAGATATCCTTTCCGGCCGGGAATCGAACCCAGTACCACGCGCTAGGAACCCAACGGTCTAGCCATTAGGCTTTCGGAGCTCTGTCGATGGAAGTCTTAAATATAATAAAAACAAAAAATGCACCTTGGTAATTATTGATCTAAAATCTTTGAAATCTAAAGGTCGAATGATTAAACTGACTCAGAATTTTCTTCCGTACATAAATAATCCATATTTGCAAAAGAAAGAAATTGAAAAAAAAAAGAATCTTCAAATTAGAAGAGAAATATATACATGGAAGCTTTTCGTTCCGGCCGGGACTCGAACCCAGTACCACGAGCTTGGAACCCAACGGTCTAGCCATTAGGCTATCGGAGCTCTGTCGATGGAAGTCTTAAATATAATAAAAACAAAAAATGCACCTTGGTAATTATTGATTTAAACACTTTGAAATTTACAGGTCGAATAATTAAACTGACTCAGAATTTTTCTCCCTACATAAATAATCAATATTCAAAAAAGAGAAAAATTAAAAAAAAAAGAAGAAGAAATTTCAAATTAGAAACATTGAAGATTTTCGTTCAGGCTGGGACTCGAACCCAGGGCCACTCGCTTGGAAGCCTAACACTCTAGCCATTAGTCTATGGGAGCTCTGTCGGTGGGAGTTTTAAATATAATAAAAACAAAAAATGCACCTTGGTAATTGTTTATTTAAACACTTTGAAATCTTAGTGTCGAAAAATTAAACTGACTCAGAATTTTCTTCCCTACATAAATAATCAATAATTGCAAAGGAAAGAAATTGAAAAAAAAAGAATTTTCAAATTAGAAAAGAAATATATACATTGAAGATATTCGCTCCGGCTGGGACTCGAACCCAGGCCACTCGCTTGGAAGACCAGCGGTCTAGCCATTAGGCTATCGGAGTTCTGTCGAGCGGAGTCTTACTGCCTGACTGATACTGCCTGACTGACAGACTGACTCACTGACTGACTGATACTGACTGACTGACTCACTGACTGACCGAGACTGACTGACTAACTGCCTGACTGACTGAGACTGGACTGACTGACTGACTGGCTATTTCACTGACTGACTGAATGACTAAATGACTGACTGACACTGACTGACTGACTGCTTGACTACCTGACTGACTGCTTGACTGACTAACTGACTGGACAGGACTGACCGACTGACTGACTGACAGACTGACTGAATAAGGATGACTGACAGACTGACTGAATAAGGCTGACTGACTGACTGACTGACAGACTGACTGAATAAGGCTGACCGACTGACTGACTGCCTGACTGACTGACTGACTGAATGACTGACTGACTGACTGACCGAGACTGACTGACTGACTGACTGAGACTGGATTGGACTGACTGACTGACTGACTGACTGAGACTGACTGACTGCTTTAGTGACTAACTGACTGCACAGGACTGACCGACTGACTGACTGACTGACTGCCTGACTGACTGACTGACTGAATGACTGACTGACTGAGACTAAATGACTGACTGCTTGACTGACTGGCTGAAGGACTAACTGACTGACTGAGTGACTGACTGACTGGACTGACTGACTGAGACTGAATGACTGAGTGCTTGACTGATTGACTGTCAGACTGACTGACTGACTTCGCAAAAGGGAAAAATAAAAAAAAAGAATTATAAAATTAGAAAAAAACATTTGCATTTAAGATTTCCTTTCCGGCCGGGACTCGAACCCAGTACCACGCGCTAGGAACCCAACGGTCTAGCCATTAGGCTATCGGAGCTCTGTCGATGGAAGTCTTAAATATAATAAAAACAGAAAATGCACCTTGGTAATTATTGATTCAAACACTTTGAAATTTACAGGTTGAATAATTAAACTGACTCAGAATTTTTCTTTCTACATAAATAATCAATATTCGCAAAAGAGAAAAATTACAAAAAAAAGAAGAAGAAATTTCAAATTAAAAACTAAATGTATACATTGAAGATTTTCGTTCAGGCTGGGACTCGAACCCAGGGCGACTCGCTTGGAAGCCTAACACTCTAGCCATTAGTCTATGGGAGCTCTGTCGGTGGGAGTTTTAAATATAATAAAAACAAAAAATGCACCTTGGTAATTGTTTATTTAAACACTTTGAAATATTCGTGTCGAAAAATTAAACTGACTCAGAATTTTCTTCCCTACATAAATAATCAATAATTGCAAAGGAAAGAAATTGAAAAAAAAAAGAATTTTCAAATTAGAAAAGAAATATATACATTGAAGATATTCGCTCCGGCTGGGACTCGAACCCAGGCCACTCGCTTGGAAGACCAGCGGTCTAGCCATTAGGCTATCGGAGTTCTGTCGAGCGGAGTCTTACTGCCTGACTGATACTGCCTCACTGACAGACTGACTCACTGACTGACTGATACTGACTGACCGAGACTGACTGACTAACTGCCTGACTGACTGAGACTGGACTGACTGACTGACTGACTGACTGACTAACTGACTGACTGAGACTGACTGACTGACTGCTTGAATCTCTGACTGGCTATTTCACTGACTGACTGAATGACTAAATGACTGACTGACACTGACTGACTGACTGCTTGACTACCTGACTGACTGCTTGACTGACTAACTGACTGGACAGGACTGACCGACTGACTGACTGACAGACTGACTGAATAAGGCTGACTGACTGACTGACTGACAGACTGACTGAATAAGGCTGACCGACTGACTGACTGCCTGACTGACTGACTGACTGAATGACTGACTGACGGAGACTGACTGACTGACTGACTGAGACTGGACTGGACTGACTGACTGACTGACTGAGACTGACTGACTGCTTTAGTGACTAACTGACTGCACAGGACTGACCGACTGACTGACTGACTGAATGACTGACTGACTGAGACTAAATGACTGACTGCTTGACTGACTGGCTGAAGGACTAACTGACTGACTGAGTGACTGACTGACTGGACTGACTGACTGAGACTGAATGACTGAGTGCTTGACTGATTGACTGTCAGACTGACTGACTGACTTCGCAAAAGGGAAAAATAAAAATAAAAGAATTATAAAATTAGAAAAAAATATTTGCATTTAAGATTTCCTTTCCGGCTGGGATTTGAACCCAGGGCGACACTCATGGAAGCCCAACGCTCTCGCCAATATACTATCGGATCTCTGTTGATCGGTGTCTTAATTATAATAAAAACAAAAAATGCACCTTAGTAATTATTGATCTAAAATCTTTGAAATCTAAAGGTCGAATGATTAAACTGACTCAGAATTTTCTTCCGTACATAAATAATCCATATTTGCAAAAGAAAGAAATTGAAAAAAAAAAAGAATCTTCAAATTAGAAGAGAAATATATACATGGAAGATTTTCGTTCCGGCCGGGACTCGAACCCAGTACCACGCGCTTGGAACCCAACGGTCTAGCCATTAGGCTATCGGAGCTCTGTCGATGGAAGTCTTAAATATAATAAAAACAAAAAATGCACCTTGGTAATTATTGATTCAAACACTTTGAAATTTACAGGTCGAATAATTAAACTGACTCAGAATTTTTCTCCCTACATAAATAATCAATATTCGCAAAAGAGAAAAATTAAAAAAAAAGAAGAAATTTCAAATTAGAAACTAAAAGTATACATTGAAGATTTTCGTTCAGGCTGGGACTCGAACCCAGGGCCACTCGCTTGGAAGCCTAACACTCTAGCCATTAGTCTATGGGAGCTCTGTCGGTGGGAGTTTTAAATATAATAAAAACAAAAAATGCACCTAGGTAATTGTTTTTTTAAACACTTTGAAATCTTAGTGTCGAAAAATTAAACTGACTCAGAATTTTCTTCCCTACATAAATAATCAATAATTGCAAAGGAAAGAAATTGAAAAAAAAAGAATTTTCAAATTAGAAAAGAAATATATACATTGAAGATATTCGCTCCGGCTGGGACTCGAACCCAGGCCACTCGCTTGGAAGACCAGCGGTCTAGCCATTAGGCTATCGGAGTTCCGTCGAGCGGAGTCTTACTGCCTGACTGATACTGCCTGACTGACAGTCTGACTCACTGACTGACTGATACTGACTGACTGACTCACTGACTGACCGAGACTGACTGACTAACTGCCTGACTGACTGAGACTGGACTGACTGACTGACTGACTGACTGACTGACTGACTAACTGACTGACTGAGACTGACTGACTGACTGCTTGACTATCTGACTGGCTATTTCACTGACTGACTGAATGACTAAATGACTGACTGACACTGACTGACTGACTGCTTGACTACCTGACTGACTGCTTGACTGACTAACTGACTGGACAGGACTGACCGACTGACTGACTGACAGACTGACTGAATAAGGATGACTGACAGACTGACTGAATAAGGCTGACTGACTGACTGACTGACAGACTGACTGAATAAGGCTGACCGACTGACTGACTGCCTGACTGACTGACTGACTGAATGACTGACTGACTGACTGACCGAGACTGACTGACTGACTGACTGAGACTGGACTGGACTGACTGACTGACTGACTGACTGAGACTGACTGACTGCTTTAGTGACTAACTGACTGCACAGGACTGACCGACTGACTGACTGACTGACTGCCTGACTGACTGACTGACTGAATGACTGACTGACTGAGACTAAATGACTGACTGCTTGACTGACTGGCTGAAGGACTAACTGACTGACTGAGTGACTGACTGACTGGACTGACTGACTGAGACTGAATGACTGAGTGCTTGACTGATTGACTGTCAGACTGACTGACTGACTTCGCAAAAGGGAAAAATAAAAAAAAAGAATTATAAAATTAGAAAAAAACATTTGCATTTAAGATTTCCTTTCCGGCCGGGACTCGAACCCAGTACCACGCGCTAGGAACCCAACGGTCTAGCCATTAGGCTATCGGAGCTCTGTCGATGGAAGTCTTAAATATAATAAAAACAGAAAATGCACCTTGGTAATTATTGATTCAAACACTTTGAAATTTACAGGTTGAATAATTAAACTGACTCAGAATTTTTCTTTCTACATAAATAATCAATATTCGCAAAAGAGAAAAATTACAAAAAAAAGAAGAAGAAATTTCAAATTAAAAACTAAATGTATACATTGAAGATTTTCGTTCAGGCTGGGACTCGAACCCAGGGCGACTCGCTTGGAAGCCTAACACTCTAGCCATTAGTCTATGGGAGCTCTGTCGGTGGGAGTTTTAAATATAATAAAAACAAAAAATGCATCTTGGTAATTGTTTATTTAAACACTTTGAAATATTCGTGTCGAAAAATTAAACTGACTCAGAATTTTCTTCCCTACATAAATAATCAATAATTGCAAAGGAAAGAAATTGAAAAAAAAAAGAATTTTCAAATTAGAAAAGAAATATATACATTGAAGATATTCGCTCCGGCTGGGACTCGAACCCAGGCCACTCGCTTGGAAGACCAGCGGTCTAGCCATTAGGCTATCGGAGTTCTGTCGAGCGGAGTCTTACTGCCTGACTGATACTGCCTCACTGACAGACTGACTCACTGACTGACTGATACTGACTGACCGAGACTGACTGACTAACTGCCTGACTGACTGAGACTGGACTGACTGACTGACTGACTGACTGACTAACTGACTGACTGAGACTGACTGACTGACTGCTTGAATCTCTGACTGGCTATTTCACTGACTGACTGAATGACTAAATGACTGACTGACACTGACTGACTGACTGCTTGACTACCTGACTGACTGCTTGACTGACTAACTGACTGGACAGGACTGACCGACTGACTGACTGACAGACTGACTGAATAAGGCTGACTGACTGACTGACTGACAGACTGACTGAATAAGGCTGACCGACTGACTGACTGCCTGACTGACTGACTGACTGAATGACTGACTGACGGAGACTGACTGACTGACTGACTGAGACTGGACTGGACTGACTGACTGACTGACTGAGACTGACTGACTGCTTTAGTGACTAACTGACTGCACAGGACTGACCGACTGACTGACTGACTGAATGACTGACTGACTGAGACTAAATGACTGACTGCTTGACTGACTGGCTGAAGGACTAACTGACTGACTGAGTGACTGACTGACTGGACTGACTGACTGAGACTGAATGACTGAGTGCTTGACTGATTGACTGTCAGACTGACTGACTGACTTCGCAAAAGGGAAAAATAAAAATAAAAGAATTATAAAATTAGAAAAAAATATTTGCATTTAAGATTTCCTTTCCGGCTGGGATTTGAACCCAGGGCGACACTCATGGAAGCCCAACGCTCTCGCCAATATACTATCGGATCTCTGTTGATCGGTGTCTTAATTATAATAAAAACAAAAAATGCACCTTAGTAATTATTGATCTAAAATCTTTGAAATCTAAAGGTCGAATGATTAAACTGACTCAGAATTTTCTTCCGTACATAAATAATCCATATTTGCAAAAGAAAGAAATTGAAAAAAAAAAAGAATCTTCAAATTAGAAGAGAAATATATACATGGAAGATTTTCGTTCCGGCCGGGACTCGAACCCAGTACCACGCGCTTGGAACCCAACGGTCTAGCCATTAGGCTATCGGAGCTCTGTCGATGGAAGTCTTAAATATAATAAAAACAAAAAATGCACCTTGGTAATTATTGATTCAAACACTTTGAAATTTACAGGTCGAATAATTAAACTGACTCAGAATTTTTCTCCCTACATAAATAATCAATATTCGCAAAAGAGAAAAATTAAAAAAAAAGAAGAAATTTCAAATTAGAAACTAAAAGTATACATTGAAGATTTTCGTTCAGGCTGGGACTCGAACCCAGGGCCACTCGCTTGGAAGCCTAACACTCTAGCCATTAGTCTATGGGAGCTCTGTCGGTGGGAGTTTTAAATATAATAAAAACAAAAAATGCACCTAGGTAATTGTTTTTTTAAACACTTTGAAATCTTAGTGTCGAAAAATTAAACTGACTCAGAATTTTCTTCCCTACATAAATAATCAATAATTGCAAAGGAAAGAAATTGAAAAAAAAAAGAATTTTCAAATTAGAAAAGAAATATATACATTGAAGATATTCGCTCCGGCTGGGACTCGAACCCAGGCCACTCGCTTGGAAGACCAGCGGTCTAGCCATTAGGCTATCGGAGTTCCGTCGAGCGGAGTCTTACTGCCTGACTGATACTGCCTGACTGACAGACTGACTCACTGACTGACTGATACTGACTGACTGACTCACTGACTGACCGAGACTGACTGACTAACTGCCTGACTGACTGAGACTGGACTGACTGACTGACTGACTGACTGACTGACTGACTAACTGACTGACTGAGACTGACTGACTGACTGCTTGACTATCTGACTGGCTATTTCACTGACTGACTGAATGACTAAATGACTGACTGACACTGACTGACTGACTGCTTGACTACCTGACTGACTGCTTGACTGACTAACTGACTGGACAGGACTGACCGACTGACTGACTGACAGACTGACTGAATAAGGATGACTGACAGACTGACTGAATAAGGCTGACTGACTGACTGACTGACAGACTGACTGAATAAGGCTGACCGACTGACTGACTGCCTGACTGACTGACTGACTGAATGACTGACTGACTGACTGACCGAGACTGACTGACTGACTGACTGAGACTGGACTGGACTGACTGACTGACTGACTGACTGAGACTGACTGACTGCTTTAGTGACTAACTGACTGCACAGGACTGACCGACTGACTGACTGACTGACTGCCTGACTGACTGACTGACTGAATGACTGACTGACTGAGACTAAATGACTGACTGCTTGACTGACTGGCTGAAGGACTAACTGACTGACTGAGTGACTGACTGACTGGACTGACTGACTGAGACTGAATGACTGAGTGCTTGACTGATTGACTGTCAGACTGACTGACTGACTTCGCAAAAGGGAAAAATAAAAAAAAAAAGAATTATAAAATTAGAAAAAAATATTTGCATTTAAGATTTCCTTTCCGGCAGGGATTTGAACCCAGGGCGACACTCATGGAAGCCCAACGCTCTCGCCAATATACTATCGGATCTCTGTTGATCGGTGTCTTAATTATAATAAAAACAAAAAATGCAACTTAGAAATTATTGATCTAAAATCTTTGAAATCTAAAGGTCGAATGATTAAACTGACTCAGAATTTTCTTCCGTACATAAATAATCCATATTTGCAAAAGAAAGAAATTGAAAAAAAAAAGAATCTTCAAATTAGAAGAGAAATATATACACGGAAGATTTTCGTTCCGGCCGGGACTCGAACCCAGTACCACGCGCTTGGAACCCAACGGTCTAGCCATTAGGCTATCGGAGCTCTGTCGATGGAAGTCTTAAAAATAATAAAAACAAAAAATGCACCTTGGTAATTATTGATTCAAACACTTTGAAATTTACAGGTCGAATAATTAAACTGACTCAGAATTTTTCTCCCTACATAAATAATCAATATTCGCAAAAGAGAAAAATTAAAAAAAAAAGAAGAAGAAATTTCAAATTAGAAACTAAAAGTATACATTGAAGATTTTCGTTCAGGCTGGGACTCGAACCCAGGGCCACTCGCTTGGAAGCCTAACACTCTAGCCATTAGTCTATGGGAGCTCTGTCGGTGGGAGTTTTAAATATAATAAAAACAAAAAATGCACCTTGGTAATTGTTTATTTAAACACTTTGAAATCTTCGTGTCGAAAAATTAAACTGACTCAGAATTTTCTTCCCTACATAAATAATCAATAATTGCAAAGGAAAGAAATTGAAAAAAAAAAAGCATTTTCAAATTAGAAAAGAAATATATACATTGAAGATATTCGCTCCGGCTGGGACTCGAACCCAGGCCACTCGCTTGGAAGACCAGCGGTCTAGCCATTAGGCTATCGGAGTTCTGTCGAGCGGAGTCTTACTGCCTGACTGATACTGCCTGACTGACAGACTGACTCACTGACTGACTGATACTGACTGACTGACTCACTGACTGACCGAGACTGACTGACTAACTGCCTGACTGACTGAGACTGGACTGACTGACTGACTGACTGACTGACTGACTAACTGACTGACTGAGACTGACTGACTGACTGCTTGACTCTCTGACTGGCTATTTCACTGACTGACTGAATGACTAAATGACTGACTGACACTGACTGACTGACTGCTTGACTACCTGACTGACTGCTTGACTGACTAACTAACTGGACAGGACTGACCGACTGACTGACTGACAGACTGACTGAATAAGGATGACTGACAGACTGACTGAATAAGGCTGACTGACTGACTGACTGACAGACTGACTGAATAAGGCTGACCGACTGACTGACTGCCTGACTGCCTGACTGACTGAATGACTGACTGACTGACTGACCGAGACTGACTGACTGACTGACTGAGACTGGACTGGACTGACTGACTGACTGACTGACTGAGACTGACTGACTGCTTTAGTGACTAACTGACTGCACAGGACTGACCGACTGACTGACTGACTGACTGCCTGACTGACTGACTGACTGAATGACTGACTGACTGAGACTAAATGACTGACTGCTTGACTGACTGGCTGAAGGACTAACTGACTGACTGAGTGACTGACTGACTGGACTGACTGACTGAGACTGAATGACTGAGTGCTTGACTGATTGACTGTCAGACTGACTGACTGACTTCGCAAAAGGGAAAAAATAAAAAAAAAAGAATTATAAAATTAGAAAAAAATATTTGCATTTAAGATTTCCTTTCCGGCAGGGATTTGAACCCAGGGCGACACTCATGGAAGCCCAACGCTCTCGCCAATATACTATCGGATCTCTGTTGATCGGTGTCTTAATTATAATAAAAACAAAAAATGCAACTTAGAAATTATTGATCTAAAATCTTTGAAATCTAAAGGTCGAATGATTAAACTGACTCAGAATTTTCTTCCGTACATAAATAATCCATATTTGCAAAAGAAAGAAATTGAAAAAAAAAAAGAATCTTCAAATTAGAAGAGAAATATATACACGGAAGATTTTCGTTCCGGCCGGGACTCCAACCCAGTACCCACGCGCTTGGAACCCAACGGTCTAGCCATTAGGCTATCGGAGCTCTGTCGATGGAAGTCTTAAATATAATAAAAACAAAAAATGCACCTTGGTAATTATTGATTCAAACACTTTGAAATTTACAGGTCGAATAATTAAACTGACTCAGAATTTTTCTCCCTACATAAATAATCAATATTCGCAAAAGAGAAAAATTAAAAAAAAAAGAAGAAGAAATTTCAAATTAGAAACTAAAAGTATACATTGAAGATTTTCGTTCAGGCTGGGACTCGAACCCAGGGCCACTCGCTTGGAAGCCTAACACTCTAGCCATTAGTCTATGGCAGCTCTGCCGGGTGGGAGTTTTAAATATAATAAAAACAAAAAATGCACCTTGGTAATTGTTTATTTAAACACTTTGAAATCTTCGTGTCGAAAAATTAAACTGACTCAGAATTTTCTTCCCTACATAAATAATCAATAATTGAAAAGGAAAGAAATTGAAAAAAAAAAAAGAATTTTCAAATTAGAAAAGAACTATATACATTGAAGATATTCGCTCCGGCTGGGACTCGAACCCAGGCCACTCGCTTGGAAGACCAGCGGTCTAGCCGTTAGGCTATCGGAGTTCTGTCGAGCGGAGTCTTACTGCCTGACTGATACTGCCTGACTGACAGACTGACTCACTGACTGACTGATACTGACTGACTGACTCACTGACTGACCGAGACTGACTGACTAACTGCCTGACTGACTGAGACTGGACTGACTGACTGACTGACTGACTGACTGACTAACTGACTGACTGAGACTGACTGACTGACTGCTTTGACTCTCTGACTGGCTATTTCACTGACTGACTGAATGACTAAATGACTGACTGACACTGACTGACTGACTGCTTGACTACCTGAGTGACTGCTTGACTGACTAACTGACTGGACAGGACTGACCGACTGACTGACTGACAGACTGACTGAATAAGGATGACTGACAGACTGACTGAATAAGGCTGACTGACTGACTGACAGACTGACTGAATAAGGCTGACGACTGACTGACTGCCTGACAGACTGACTGACTGAATGACTGACTGACTGACTGACCGAGACTGATTGACTGACTGACTGAGACTGGACTGGACTGACTGACTGACTGACTGACTGAGACTGACTGACTGCTTTAGTGACTAACTGACTGCACAGGACTGACCGACAGACTGACTGACTGACTGCCTGACTGACTGACTGACTGAATGACTGACTGACTGAGACTAAATGACTGACTGCTTGACTGACTGGCTGAAGGACTAACTGACTGACTGAGGTGACTGACTGACTGGACTGACTGACTGAGACTGAATGACTGAGTGCTTGACTGATTGACTGTCAGACTGACTGACTGACTTCGCAAAAGGGAAAAATAAAAAAAAAAGAATTATAAAATTAGAAAAAATTATTTGCATTTAAGATTTCCTTTCCGGCTGGGATTTGAACCCAGGGCGACACTCATGGAAGCCCAACGCTCTCGCCAATATACTATCGGATCTCTGTTGATCGGTGTCTTAATTATAATAAAAACAAAAAATGCACCTTAGTAATTATTGATCTAAAATCTTTGAAATCTAAAGGTCGAATGATTAAACTGACTCAGAATTTTCTTCCGTACATAAATAATCCATATTTGCAAAAGAAAGAAATTGAAAAAAAAAAAGAATCTTCAAATTAGAAGAGAAATATATACATGGAAGATTTTCGTTCCGGCCGGGACTCGAACCCAGTACCACGCGCTTGGAACCCAACGGTCTAGCCATTAGGCTATCGGAGCTCTGTCGATGGAAGTCTTAAATATAATAAAAACAAAAAATGCACCTTGGTAATTATTGATTCAAACACTTTGAAATTTACAGGTCGAATAATTAAACTGACTCAAAATTTTTCTCCCTACATAAATAATCAATATTCGCAAAAGAGAAAAATTAAAAAAAAAAAGAAGAAGAAATTTCAAATTAGAAACTAAAAGTATACATTGAAGATTTTCGTTCAGGCTGGGACTCGAACCCCAGGGCCACTCGCTTGGAAGCCTAACACTCTAGCCATTAGTCTATGGCAGCTCTGCCGGTGGGAGTTTTAAATATAATAAAAACAAAAAATGCACCTTGGTAATTGTTTATTTAAACACTTTGAAATCTTCGTGTCGAAAAATTAAACTGACTCAGAATTTTCTTCCCTACATAAATAATCAATAATTGAAAAGGAAAGAAATTGAAAAAAAAAAAATTTTCAAATTAGAAAAGAACTATATACATTGAAGATATTCGCTCCGGCTGGGACTCGAACCCAGGCCACTCGCTTGGAAGACCAGCGGTCTAGCCGTTAGGCTATCGGAGTTCTGTCGAGCGGAGTCTTACTGCCTGACTGATACTGCCTGACTGACAGACTGACTCACTGACTGACTGATACTGACTGACTGACTCACTGACTGACCGAGACTGACTGACTAACTGCCTGACTGACTGAGACTGGACTGACTGACTGACTGACTGACTGACTGACTAACTGACTGACTGAGACTGACTGACTGACTGCTTGACTCTCTGACTGCCTATTTCACTGACTGACTGAATGACTAAATGACTGACTGACACTGACTGACTGACTGCTTGACTACCTGAGTGACTGCTTGACTGACTAACTGACTGGACAGGACTGACCGACTGACTGACTGACAGACTGACTGAATAAGGATGACTGACAGACTGACTGAATAAGGCTGACTGACTGACTGACAGACTGACTGAATAAGGCTGACGACTGACTGACTGCCTGACAGACTGACTGACTGAATGACTGACTGACTGACTGACCGAGACTGATTGACTGACTGACTGAGACTGGACTGGACTGACTGACTGACTGACTGACTGAGACTGACTGACTGCTTTAGTGACTAACTGACTGCACAGGACTGACCGACAGACTGACTGACTGACTGCCTGACTGACTGACTGACTGAATGACTGACTGACTGAGACTAAATGACTGACTGCTTGACTGACTGGCTGAAGGACTAACTGACTGACTGAGTGACTGACTGACTGGACTGACTGACTGAGACTGAATGACTGAGTGCTTGACTGATTGACTGTCAGACTGACTGACTGACTTCGCAAAAGGGAAAAATAAAAAAAAAAAGAATTATAAAATTAGAAAAAAATATTTGCATTTAAGATTTCCTTTCCGGCTGGGATTTGAACCCAGGGCGACACTCATGGAAGCCCAACGCTCTCGCCAATATACTATCGGATCTCTGTTGATCGGTGTCTTAATTATAATAAAAACAAAAAATGCACCTTAGTAATTATTGATCTAAAATCTTTGAAATCTAAAGGTCGAATGATTAAACTGACTCAGAATTTTCTTCCGTACATAAATAATCCATATTTGCAAAAGAAAGAAATTGAAAAAAAAAAAGAATCTTCAAATTAGAAGAGAAATATATACATGGAAGATTTTCGTTCCGGCCGGGACTCGAACCCAGTACCACGCGCTTGGAACCCAACGGTCTAGCCATTAGGGCTATCGGAGCTCTGTCGATGGAAGTCTTAAATATAATAAAAAGAAAAAATGCACCTTGGTAATTATTGATTCAAACACTTTGAAATTTACAGGTCGAATAATTAAACTGACTCAGAATTTTTCTCCCTACATAAATAATCAATATTCGCAAAAGAGAAAAATTAAAAAAAAAGAAGAAGAAGAAATTTCAAATTAGAAACTAAAAGTATACATTGAAGATTTTCGTTCAGGCTGGGACTCGAACCCAGGGCCACTCGCTTGGAAGCCTAACACTCTAGCCATTAGTCTATGGGAGCTCTGTCGGTGGGAGTTTTAAATATAATAAAAACAAAAAATGCACCTTGGTAATTGTTTATTTAAACACTTTGAAATCTTCGTGTCGAAAAATTAAACTGACTCAGAATTTTCTTCCCTACATAAATAATCAATAATTGCAAAGGAAAGAAATTGAAAAAAAAAAGCATTTTCAAATTAGAAAAGAAATATATACATTGAAGATATTCGCTCCGGCTGGGACTCGAACCCCAGGCCACTCGCTTGGAAGACCAGCGGTCTAGCCATTAGGCTATCGGAGTTCTGTCGAGCGGAGTCTTACTGCCTGACTGATACTGCCTGACTGACAGACTGACTCACTGACTGACTGATACTGACTGACTGACTCACTGACTGACCGAGACTGACTGACTAACTGCCTGACTGACTGAGACTGGACTGACTGACTGACTGACTGACTGACTGACTAACTGACTGACTGAGACTGACTGACTGACTGCTTGACTCTCTGACTGGCTATTTCACTGACTGACTGAATGACTAAATGACTGACTGACACTGACTGACTGACTGCTTGACTACCTGACTGACTGCTTGACTGACTAACTAACTGGACAGGACTGACCGACTGACTGACTGACAGACTGACTGAATAAGGATGACTGACAGACTGACTGAATAAGGCTGACTGAGTGACTGACTGACAGACTGACTGAATAAGGCTGACCGACTGACTGACTGCCTGACTGACTGACTGACTGAATGACTGACTGACTGACTGACCGAGACTGACTAACTGACTGACTGAGACTGACTGACTGACTGCTTGACTCTCTGACTGGCTATTTCACTGACTGACTGAATGATTAAATGACTGACTGACACTGACTGACTGACTGCTTGACTACCTGACTGACTGCTTGACTGACTAACTAACTGGACAGGACTGACCGACTGACTGACTGACAGACTGACTGAATAAGGATGACTGACAGACTGACTGAATAAGGCTGACTGACTGACTGACTGACAGACTGACTGAATAAGGCTGACCGACTGACTGACTGCCTGACTGACTGACTGACTGAATGACTGACTGACTGACTGACCGAGACTGACTGACTGACTGACTGAGACTGGACTGGACTGACTGACTGACTGACTGACTGAGACTGACTGACTGCTTTAGTGACTAACTGACTGCACAGGACTGAGCGACTGACTGACTGACTGACTGCCTGACTGACTGACTGACTGAATGACTGACTGACTGAAACTAAATGACTGACTGCTTGACTGACTGGCTGAAGGACTAACTGACTGACTGAGTGACTGACTGACTGGACTGACTGACTGAGACTGAATGACTGAGTGCTTGACTGATTGACTGTCAGACTGACTGACTGACCTCGCAAAAGGGAAAAATAAAAATAAAAGAATTATAAAATTAGAAAAAAATATTTGCATTTAAGATTTCCTTTCCGGCTGGGATTTGAACCCAGGGCGACACTCATGGAAGCCCAACGCTCTCGCCAATACACTATCGGATCTCTGTTGATCGGTGTCTTAATTATAATAAAAACAAAAAATGCACCTTAGTAATTATTGATCTAAAATCTTTGAAATCTAAAGGTCGAATGATTAAACTGACTCAGAATTTTCTTCCGTACATAAATAATCCATATTTGCAAAAGAAAGAAATTGAAAAAAAAAAGAATCTTCAAATTAGAAGAGAAATATATACATGGAAGATTTCCGTTCCGGCCGGGACTCGAACCCAGTACCACGCGCTTGGAACCCAACGGTCTAGCCATTAGGCTATCGGAGCTCTGTCGATGGAAGTCTTAAATATAATAAAAACAAAAAATGCACCTTGGTAATTATTGATTCAAACACTTTGAAATTTACAGGTCGAATAATTAAACTGACTCAGAATTTTTCTCCCTACATAAATAATCAATATTCGCAAAAGAGAAAAATTAAAAAAAAAAGAAGAAGAAATTTCAAATTAGAAACTAAAAGTATACATTGAAGCTTTTCGTTCAGGCTGGAACTCGAACCCAGGGCCACTCGCTTGGAAGCCTAACACTCTAGCCATTAGTCTATGGGAGCTCTGTCGGTGGGAGTTTTAAATATAATAAAAACAAAAAATGCACCTTGGTAATTGTTTATTTAAACACTTTGAAATCTTTGTGTCGAAAAATTAAACTGACTCAGAATTTTCTTCCCTACATAAATAATCAATAATTGCAAAGGAAAGAAATTGAAAAAAAAAAGAAATTTCAAATTAGAAAAGAAATATATACATTGAAGATATTCGCTCCGGCTGGGACTCGAACCCAGGCCACTCGCTTGGAAGACCAGCGGTCTAGCCATTAGGCTATCGGAGCTCTGTCGAGCGGAGTCTTACTGCCTGAATGATACTGCCTGACTGACAGACTGACTCACTGACTGACTGATACTGACTGACTGACTCACTGACTGACCGAGACTGACTGACTAACTGCCTGACTGACTGAGACTGGACTGACTGACTGACTGACTGACTGACTGACTAACTGACTGACTGAGACTGACTGACTGACTGCTTAACTCTCTGACTGGCTATTTCACTGACTGACTGAATGACTAAATGACTGACTGACACTGACTGACTGACTGCTTGACTACCTGACTAACTGCTTGACTGACTAACTGACTGGACAGGACTGACCGACTGACTGACTGACAGACTGACTGAATAAGGATGACTGACAGACTGACTGATTAAGGCTGACTGACTGACTGACTGACAGACTGACTGAATAAGGCTGACCGACTGACTGACTGCCTGACTGACTGACTGACTGAATGACTGACTGACTGACTGACCGAGACTGACTGACTGACTGACTGAGACTGGACTGGACTGACTGACTGACTGACTGACTGAGACTGACTGACTGCTTTAGTGACTAACTGACTGCCTGACTGACTGACTGACTGAATGACTGACTGACTGACTGACCGAGACTGACTGACTGACTGACTGAATGACTGACTGACTGACTGACCGAGACTGACTGACTGACTGACTGAGACTGGACTGGACTGACTGACTGACTGACTGACTGACTGCTTTAGTGACTAACTGACTGCACAGGACTGACCGACTGACTGACTGACTGACTGCATGACTGACTGACTGACTGCATGACTGACTGACTGACTGAATGACTGACTGACTGAGACTAAATGACTGACTGCTTGACTGACTGGCTGAAGGACTAACTGAATGACTGAGTGACTGACTGACTGGACTGACTGACTGAGACTGAATGACTGAGTGCTTGACTGATTGACTGTCAGACTGACTGACTGACTTCGCAAAAGGGAAAAATAAAAATAAAAGAATTATAAAATTAGAAAAAAATATTTGCATTTAAGATTTCCTTTCCGGCTGGGATTTGAACCCAGGGCGACACTCATGGAAGCCCAACGCTCTCGCCAATATACTATCGGATCTCTGTTGATCGGTGTCTTAATTATAATAAAAACAAAAAATGCACCTTAGTAATTATTGATCTAAAATCTTTGAAATCTAAAGGTCGAATGATTAAACTGACTCAGAATTTTCTTCCGTACATAAATAATCCATATTTGCAAAAGAAAGAAATTGAAAAAAAAAGAATCTTCAAATTAGAAGAGAAATATATACATGGAAGATTTTCGTTCCGGCCGGGACTCGAACCCAGTACCACGCGCTTGGAACCCAACGGTCTAGCCATTAGGCTATCGGAGCTCTGTCGATGGAAGTCTTAAATATAATAAAAACAAAAAATGCACCTTGGTAATTATTGATTCAAACACTTTGAAATTTACAGGTCGAATAATTAAACTGACTCAGAATTTTTCTCCCTACATAAATAATCAATATTCGCAAAAGAGAAAAATTAAAAAAAAGAAGAAATTTCAAATTAGAAACTAAAAGTATACATTGAAGATTTTCGTTCAGGCTGGGACTCGAACCCAGGGCCACTCGCTTGGAAGCCTAACACTCTAGCCATTAGTCTATGGGAGCTCTGTCGGTGGGAGTTTTAAATATAATAGAAACAAAAAATGCACCTAGGTAATTGTTTTTTTAAACACTTTGAAATCTTTGTGTCGAAAAATTAAACTGACTCAGAATTTTCTTCCCTACATAAATAATCAATAATTGCAAAGGAAAGAAATTGAAAAAAAAAAGAATTTTCAAATTAGAAAAGAAATATATACATTGAAGATATTCGCTCCGGCTGGGACTCGAACCCAGGCCACTCGCTTGGAAGACCAGCGGTCTAGCCATTAGGCTATCGGAGTTCTGTCGAGCGGAGTCTTACTGCCTGACTGATACTGCCTGACTGACAGACTGACTCACTGACTGACTGATACTGACAGTCCGAGATACTGACTCACTGACTGACCGAGACTGACTGACTAACTGCCTGACTGACTGAGACTGGACTGACTGACTGACTGACTGACTGACTGACTAACTGACTGACTGAGACTGACTGACTGACTGCTTAACTCTCTGACTGGCTATTTCACTGACTGACTGAATGACTAAATGACTGACTGACACTGACTGACTGACTGCTTGACTACCTGACTAACTGCTTGACTGACTAACTGACTGGACAGGACTGACCGACTGACTGACTGACAGACTGACTGAATAAGGATGACTGACAGACTGACTGATTAAGGCTGACTGACTGACTGACTGACAGACTGACTGAATAAGGCTGACCGACTGACTGACTGCCTGACTGACTGACTGACTGAATGACTGACTGACTGACTGACCGAGACTGACTGACTGACTGACTGAGACTGGACTGGACTGACTGACTGACTGACTGACTGAGACTGACTGACTGCTTTAGTGACTAACTGACTGCCTGACTGACTGACTGACTGAATGACTGACTGACTGACTGACCGAGACTGACTGACTGACTGACTGAATGACTGACTGACTGACTGACCGAGACTGACTGACTGACTGACTGAGACTGGACTGGACTGACTGACTGACTGACTGACTGACTGCTTTAGTGACTAACTGACTGCACAGGACTGACCGACTGACTGACTGACTGACTGCATGACTGACTGACTGACTGCATGACTGACTGACTGACTGAATGACTGACTGACTGAGACTAAATGACTGACTGCTTGACTGACTGGCTGAAGGACTAACTGAATGACTGAGTGACTGACTGACTGGACTGACTGACTGAGACTGAATGACTGAGTGCTTGACTGATTGACTGTCAGACTGACTGACTGACTTCGCAAAAGGGAAAAATAAAAATAAAAGAATTATAAAATTAGAAAAAAATATTTGCATTTAAGATTTCCTTTCCGGCTGGGATTTGAACCCAGGGCGACACTCATGGAAGCCCAACGCTCTCGCCAATATACTATCGGATCTCTGTTGATCGGTGTCTTAATTATAATAAAAACAAAAAATGCACCTTAGTAATTATTGATCTAAAATCTTTGAAATCTAAAGGTCGAATGATTAAACTGACTCAGAATTTTCTTCCGTACATAAATAATCCATATTTGCAAAAGAAAGAAATTGAAAAAAAAAGAATCTTCAAATTAGAAGAGAAATATATACATGGAAGATTTTCGTTCCGGCCGGGACTCGAACCCAGTACCACGCGCTTGGAACCCAACGGTCTAGCCATTAGGCTATCGGAGCTCTGTCGATGGAAGTCTTAAATATAATAAAAACAAAAAATGCACCTTGGTAATTATTGATTCAAACACTTTGAAATTTACAGGTCGAATAATTAAACTGACTCAGAATTTTTCTCCCTACATAAATAATCAATATTCGCAAAAGAGAAAAATTAAAAAAAAGAAGAAATTTCAAATTAGAAACTAAAAGTATACATTGAAGATTTTCGTTCAGGCTGGGACTCGAACCCAGGGCCACTCGCTTGGAAGCCTAACACTCTAGCCATTAGTCTATGGGAGCTCTGTCGGTGGGAGTTTTAAATATAATAGAAACAAAAAATGCACCTAGGTAATTGTTTTTTTAAACACTTTGAAATCTTCGTGTCGAAAAATTAAACTGACTCAGAATTTTCTTCCCTACATAAATAATCAATAATTGCAAAGGAAAGAAATTGAAAAAAAAAAGAATTTTCAAATTAGAAAAGAAATATATACATTGAAGATATTCGCTCCGGCTGGGACTCGAACCCAGGCCACTCGGTTGGAAGACCAGCGGTCTAGCCATTAGGCTATCGGAGTTCTGTCGAGCGGAGTCTTACTGCCTGACTGATACTGCCTGACTGACAGACTGACTCACTGACTGACTGATACTGACTGACTGACTCACTGACTGACCGAGACTGACTGACTAACTGAATGACTGACTGAGACTGGACTGACTGACTGACTGACTGACTAACTGACTGACTGAGACTGACTGACTGACTGCTTGACTCTCTGACTGGCTATTTCACTGACTGACTGAATGACTAAATGACTGACTGACACTGACTGACTGACTGCTTGACTACCTGACTGACTGCTTGACTGACTAACTGACTGGACAGGACTGACCGACTGACTGACTGACAGACTGACTGAATAAGGATGACTGACAGACTGACTGAATAAGGCTGACTGACTGACTGACTGACAGACTGACTGAATAAGGCTGACCGACTGACTGACTGCCTGACTGACTGACTGACTGAATGACTGACTGACTGACTGACCGAGACTGACTGACTGACTGACTGAGACTGGACTGGACTGGCTGACTGACTGACTGACTGAGACTGACTGACTGCTTTAGTGACTAACTGACTGCACAGGACTGACCGACTGACTGACTGACTGACTGCCTGACTGACTGAATGAGTGACTGACTGAGACTAAATGACTGACTGCTTGACTGACTGGCTGAAGGACTAACTGACTGACTGAGTGACTGACTGACTGGACTGACGGACTGAGACTGTATGAGTGAGTGCTTGACTGATTGACTGTCAGACTGACTGACTGACTTCGCAAAAGGGAAAAATAAAAATAAAAGAATTAGAAAATTAGAAAAAAATATTTGCATTTAAGATTTCCTTTCCGGCTGGGATTTGAACCCAGGGCGACACTCATGGAAGCCCAACGCTCTCGCCAATATACTATCGGATCTCTGTTGATCGGTGTCTTAATTATAATAAAAACAAAAAATGCATCTTAGTAATTATTGATCTAAAATCTTTGAAATCTAAAGGTCGAATGATTAAACTGACTCAGAATTTTCTTCCGTACATAAATAATCCATATTTGCAAAAGAAAGAAATTGAAAAAAAAAAGAATCTTCAAATTAGAAGAAAAAAATATAGATGGAAGATTTTCGTTCCGGCCGGGACTCGAACCCAGTACCACGCGCATGGAACCCCACGGTCTAGCCATTGGGCTATCGGAGCGCGGTCGATGGAAGTCTTAAATATAATAAAAACAAAAAATGCACCTTGGTAATTATTGATTCAAACACTTTGAAATTTACAGGTCGAATAATTAAACTGACTCAGAATTTTTCTCCCTACATAAATAATCAATATTCGCAAAAGAGAAAAATTGAAAAAAAAAGAAGAAGAAATTTCAAATTAGAAACTAAAAGTATACATTGAAGATTTTCGTTCAGGCTGGGACTCGAACCCAGGGCCACTCGCTTGGAAGCCTAACACTCTAGCCATTAGTCTATGGGAGCTCTGTCGGTGGGAGTTTTAAATATAATAAAAACAAAAAATGCACCTTGGTAATTGTTTATTGAAACACTTTGAAATCTTCGTGTCGAAAAATTAAACTGACTCAGAGTTTTCTTCCCTACATAAATAATCAATAATTGCAAAGGAAAGAAATTGAAAAAAAAAAAAGAATTTTCAAATTAGAAAAGAAATATATACATTGAAGATATTCGCTCCGGCTGGGACTCGAACCCAGGCCACTCGCTTGGAAGACCAGCGGTCTAGCCATTAGGCTATCGGAGTTCCGTCGAGCGGAGTCTTACTGCCTGACTGATACTGCCTGACTGACAGACTGACTCACTGACTGACTGATACTGACTGACTGACTCACTGACTGACCGAGACTGACTGACTAACTGCCTGACTGACTGAGACTGGACTGACTGACTGACTGACTGACTGACTGACTAACTGACTGACTGCGACTGACTGACTGACTGCTTGACTATCTGACTGGCTATTTCACTGACTGACTGAATGACTAAATGACTGACTGACACTGACTGACTGACTGCTTGACTACCTGACTGACTGCTTGACTGACTAACTGACTGGACAGGACTGACCGACTGACTGACTGACAGACTGACTGAATAAGGATGACTGACAGACTGACTGAATAAGGCTGACTGACTGACTGACTGACTGACTGACAGACTGACTGAATAAGGCTGACCGACTGACTGACTGCCTGACTGACTGACTGACTGAATGACTGACTGACTGACTGACCGAGACTGACTGACTGACTGACTGAGACTGGACTGGACTGACTGACTGACTGACTGACTGAGACTGACTGACTGCTTTAGTGACTAACTGACTGCACAGGACTGACCGACTGACTGACTGACTGACTGCCTGACTGACTGACTGACTGAATGACTGACTGACTGAGACTAAATGACTGACTGCTTGACTGACTGGCTGAAGGACTAACTGACTGACTGAGTGACTGACTGACTGGACTGACTGACTGAGACTGAATGACTGAGTGCTTGACTGATTGACTGTCAGACTGACTGACTGACTTCGCAAAAGGGAAAAATAAAAAAAAAGAATTATAAAATTAGAAAAAAATATTTGCATTTAAGATTTCCTTTCCGGCAGGGATTTGAACCCAGGGCGACACTCATGGAAGCCCAACGCTCTCGCCAATATACTATCGGATCTCTGTTGATCGGTGTCTTAATTATAATAAAAACAAAAAATGCAACTTAGAAATTATTGATCTAAAATCTTTGAAATCTAAAGGTCGAATGATTAAACTGACTCAGAATTTTCTTCCGTACATAAATAATCCATATTTGCAAAAGAAAGAAATTGAAAAAAAAAAGAATCTTCAAATTAGAAGAGAAATATATACACGGAAGATTTTCGTTCCGGCCGGGACTCGAACCCAGTACCACGCGCTTGGATCCCAACGGTCTAGCCATTAGGCTATCGGAGCTCTGTCGATGGAAGTCTTAAATATAATAAAAACAAAAAATGCACCTTGGTAATTATTGATTCAAACACTTTGAAATTTACAGGTCGAATAATTAAACTGACTCAGAATTTTTCTCCCTACATAAATAATCAATATTCGCAAAAGAGAAAAATTAAAAAAAAAGAAGAAGAAATTTCAAATTAGAAACTAAAAGTATACATTGAAGATTTTCGTTCAGGCTGGGACTCGAACCCAGGGCCACTCGCTTGGAAGCCTAACACTCTAGCCATTAGTCTATGGGAGCTCTGTCGGTGGGAGTTTTAAATATAATAAAAACAAAAAATGCACCTTGGTAATTGTTTATTTAAACACTTTGAAATCTTTGTGTCGAAAAATTAAACTGACTCAGAATTTTCTTCCCTACATAAATAATCAATAATTGCAAAGGAAAGAAATTGAAAAAAAAAAGAATTTTCAAATTAGAAAAGAAATATATACATTGAAGATATTCGCTCCGGCTGGGACTCGAACCCAGGCCACTCGCTTGGAAGACCAGCGGTCTAGCCATTAGGCTATCGGAGTTCTGTCGAGCGGAGTCTTACTGCCTGACTGATACTGCCTGACTGACAGACTGACTCACTGACTGACTGATACTGACAGTCCGAGATACTGACTCACTGACTGACCGAGACTGACTGACTAACTGCCTGACTGACTGAGACTGGACTGACTGACTGACTGACTGACTGACTGACTAACTGACTGACTGAGACTGACTGACTGACTGCTTGACTCTCTGACTGGCTATTTCACTGACTGACTGAATGACTAAATGACTGACTGACACTGACTGACTGACTGCTTGACTACCTGACTGACTGCTTGACTGACTAACTGACTGGACAGGACTGACCGACTGACTGACTGACAGACTGACTGAATAAGGATGACTGACAGACTGACTGAATAAGGCTGACTGACTGACTGACTGACAGACTGACTGAATAAGGCTGACCGACTGACTGACTGCCTGACTGACTGACTGACTGAATGACTGACTGACTGACTGACCGAGACTGACTGACTGACTGACTGAGACTGGACTGGACTGACTGACTGACTGACTGACTGAGACTGACTGACTGCTTTAGTGACTAACTGACTGCACAGGACTGACCGACTGACTGACTGACTGACTGCCTGACTGACTGAGTGACTGAATGACTGACTGACTGAGACTAAATGACTGACTGCTTGACTGACTGGCTGAAGGACTAACTGACTGACTGAGTGACTGACTGACTGGACTGACTGACTGAGACTGAATGACTGAGTGCTTGACTGATTGACTGTCAGACTGACTGACTGACTTCGCAAAAGGGAAAAATAAAAAAAAAAGAATTATAAAATTAGAAAAAAATATTTGCATTTAAGATTTCCTTTCCGGCTGGGATTTGAACCCAGGGCGACACTCATGAAAGCCCAACGCTCTCTCCAATATACTATCGGATCTCTGTTGATCGGTGTCTTAATTATAATAAAAACAAAAAATGCAACTTAGTAATTATTGATCTAAAATCTTTGAAATCTAAAGGTCGAATGATTAAACTGACTCAGAATTTTCTTCCGTACATAAATAATCCATATTTGCAAAAGAAAGAAATTGAAAAAAAAAAGAATCTTCAAATTAGAAGAGAAATATATACACGGAAGATTTTCGTTCCGGCCGGGACTCGAACCCAGTACCACGCGCTTGGATCCCAACGGTCTAGCCATTAGGCTATCGGAGCTCTGTCGATGGAAGTCTTAAATATAATAAAAACAAAAAATGCACCTTGGTAATTATTGATTCAAACACTTTGAAATTTACAGGTCGAATAATTAAACTGACTCAGAATTTTTCTCCCTACATAAATAATCAATATTCGCAAAAGAGAAAAATTAAAAAAAAAGAAGAAGAAATTTCAAATTAGAAACTAAAAGTATACATTGAAGATTTTCGTTCAGGCTGGGACTCGAACCCAGGGCCACTCGCTTGGAAGCCTAACACTCTAGCCATTAGTCTATGGGAGCTCTGTCGGTGGGAGTTTTAAATATAATAAAAACAAAAAATGCACCTTGGTAATTGTTTATTTAAACACTTTGAAATCTTTGTGTCGAAAAATTAAACTGACTCAGAATTTTCTTCCCTACATAAATAATCAATAATTGCAAAGGAAAGAAATTGAAAAAAAAAAGAATTTTCAAATTAGAAAAGAAATATATACATTGAAGATATTCGCTCCGGCTGGGACTCGAACCCAGGCCACTCGCTTGGAAGACCAGCGGTCTAGCCATTAGGCTATCGGAGTTCTGTCGAGCGGAGTCTTACTGCCTGACTGATACTGCCTGACTGACAGACTGACTCACTGACTGACTGATACTGACAGTCCGAGATACTGACTCACTGACTGACCGAGACTGACTGACTAACTGCCTGACTGACTGAGACTGGACTGACTGACTGACTGACTGACTGACTGACTAACTGACTGACTGAGACTGACTGACTGACTGCTTGACTCTCTGACTGGCTATTTCACTGACTGACTGAATGACTAAATGACTGACTGACACTGACTGACTGACTGCTTGACTACCTGACTGACTGCTTGACTGACTAACTGACTGGACAGGACTGACCGACTGACTGACTGACAGACTGACTGAATAAGGATGACTGACAGACTGACTGAATAAGGCTGACTGACTGACTGACTGACAGACTGACTGAATAAGGCTGACCGACTGACTGACTGCCTGACTGACTGACTGACTGAATGACTGACTGACTGACTGACCGAGACTGACTGACTGACTGACTGAGACTGGACTGGACTGACTGACTGACTGACTGACTGAGACTGACTGACTGCTTTAGTGACTAACTGACTGCACAGGACTGACCGACTGACTGACTGACTGACTGCCTGACTGACTGAGTGACTGAATGACTGACTGACTGAGACTAAATGACTGACTGCTTGACTGACTGGCTGAAGGACTAACTGACTGACTGAGTGACTGACTGACTGGACTGACTGACTGAGACTGAATGACTGAGTGCTTGACTGATTGACTGTCAGACTGACTGACTGACTTCGCAAAAGGGAAAAATAAAAAAAAAAGAATTATAAAATTAGAAAAAAATATTTGCATTTAAGATTTCCTTTCCGGCTGGGATTTGAACCCAGGGCGACACTCATGAAAGCCCAACGCTCTCTCCAATATACTATCGGATCTCTGTTGATCGGTGTCTTAATTATAATAAAAACAAAAAATGCAACTTAGTAATTATTGATCTAAAATCTTTGAAATCTAAAGGTCGAATGATTAAACTGACTCAGAATTTTCTTCCGTACATAAATAATCCATATTTGCAAAAGAAAGAAATTGAAAAAAAAAAGAATCTTCAAATTAGAAGAGAAATATATACATGAAGATTTTCGTTCCGGCCGGGACTCGAACCCAGTACCACGCGCTTGGAACCCAACGGTCTAGCCATTAGGCTATCGGAGCTCTGTCGATGGAAGTCTTAAATATAATAAAAACAAAAAATGCACCTTGGTAATTATTGATTCAAACACTTTGAAATTTACAGGTCGAATAATTAAACTGACTCAGAATTTTTCTCCCTACATAAATAATCAATATTCGCAAAAGAGAAAAATTTAAAAAAAAAGAAGAAGAAATTTCAAATTAGAAACTAAAAGTATACATTGAAGATTTTCGTTCAGGCTGGGACTCGAACCCAGGGCCACTCGCTTGGAAGCCTAACACTCTAGCCATTAGTCTATGGCAGCTCTGCCGGTGGGAGTTTTAAATATAATAAAAACAAAAAATGCACCTTGGTAATTGTTTATTTAAACACTTTGAAATCTTCGTGTCGAAAAATTAAACTGACTCAGAATTTTCTTCCCTACATAAATAATCAATAATTGCAAAGGAAAGAAATTGAAAAAAAAAAAAGAATTTTCAAATTAGAAAAGAAATATATACATTGAAGATATTCGCTCCGGCTGGGACTCGAACCCAGGCCACTCGCTTGGAAGACCAGCGGTCTAGCCATTAGGCTATCGGAGTTCCGTCGAGCGGAGTCTTACTGCCTGACTGATACTGCCTGACTGACAGACTGACTCACTGACTGACTGATACTGACTGACTGACTCACTGACTGACCGAGACTGACTGACTAACTGCCTGACTGACTGAGACTGGACTGACTGACTGACTGACTGACTGACTGACTAACTGACTGACTGCGACTGACTGACTGACTGCTTGACTATCTGACTGACTATTTCACTGACTGACTGAATGACTAAATGACTGACTGACACTGACTGACTGACTGCTTGACTACCTGACTGACTGCTTGACTGACTAACTGACTGGACAGGACTGACCGACTGACTGACTGACAGACTGACTGAATAAGGATGACTGACAGACTGACTGAATAAGGCTGACTGACTGACTGACTGACTGACTGACAGACTGACTGAATAAGGCTGACCGACTGACTGACTGCCTGACTGACTGACTGATCGAGACTGACTGACTGACTGACTGAGACTGGACTGGACTGACTGACTGACTGACTGACTGAGACTGACTGACTGCTTTAGTGACTAACTGACTGCACAGGACTGACTGACTGACTGCCTGACTGACTGAGTGACTGAATGACTGACTGACTGAGACTAAATGACTGACTGCTTGACTGACTGGCTGAAGGACTAACTGACTGACTGAGTGACTGACTGACTGGACTGACTGACTGAGACTGAATGACTGAGTGCTTGACTGATTGACTGTCAGACTGACTGACTGACTTCGCAAAAGGGAAAAATAAAAAAAAAAGAATTATAAAATTAGAAAAAAATATTTGCATTTAAGATTTCCTTTCCGGCAGGGATTTGAACCCAGGGCGACACTCATGGAAGCCCAACGCTCTCGCCAATATACTATCGGATCTCTGTTGATCGGTGTCTTAATTATAATAAAAACAAAAAATGCAACTTAGAAATTATTGATCTAAAATCTTTGAAATCTAAAGGTCGAATGATTAAACTGACTCAGAATTTTCTTCCGTACATAAATAATCCATATTTGCAAAAGAAAGAAATTGAAAAAAAAAAAAAATCTTCAAATTAGAAGAGAAATATATACACGGAAGATTTTCGTTCCGGCCGGGACTCGAACCCAGTACCACGCGCTTGGATCCCAACGGTCTAGCCATTAGGCTAGCGGAGCTCTGTCGATGGAAGTCTTAAATATAATAAAAACAAAAAATGCACCTTGGTAATTATTGATTCAAACACTTTGAAATTTACAGGTCGAATAATTAAACTGACTCAGAATTTTTCTCCCTACATAAATAATCAATATTCGCAAAAGAGAAAAATTAAAAAAAAAGAAGAAGAAATTTCAAATTAGAAACTAAAAGTATACATTGAAGATTTTCGTTCAGGCTGGGACTCGAACCCAGGGCCACTCGCTTGGAAGCCTAACACTCTAGCCATTAGTCTATGGGAGCTCTGTCGGTGGGAGTTTTATATATAATAAAAACAAAAAATGCACCTTGGTAATTGTTTATTTAAACACTTTGAAATCTTTGTGTCGAAAAATTAAACTGACTCAGAATTTTCTTCCCTACATAAATAATCAATAATTGCAAAGGAAAGAAATTGAAAAAAAAAAGAATTTTCAAATTAGAAAAGAAATATATACATTGAAGATATTCGCTCCGGCTGGGACTCGAACCCAGGCCACTCGCTTGGAAGACCAGCGGTCTAGCCATTAGGCTATCGGAGTTCTGTCGAGCGGAGTCTTACTGCCTGACTGATACTGCCTGACTGACAGACTGACTCACTGACTGACTGATACTGACTGACTGACTCACTGACTGACCGAGACTGACTGACTAACTGCCTGACTGACTGAGACTGGACTGACTGACTGACTGACTGACTGACTGACTAACTGACTGACTGAGACTGACTGACTGACTGCTTGACTCTCTGACTGGCTATTTCACTGACTGACTGAATGACTAAATGACTGACTGACACTGACTGACTGACTGCTTGACTACCTGAGTGACTGCTTGACTGACTAACTGACTGGACAGGACTGACCGACTGACTGACTGACAGACTGACTGAATAAGGATGACTGACAGACTGACTGAATAAGGCTGACTGACTGACTGACAGACTGACTGACTGACTTCGCAAAAGGGAAAAATAAAAAAAAAAGAATTATAAAATTAGAAAAAAGTATTTGCATTTAAGATTTCCTTTCCGGCTGGGATTTGAACCCAGGGCGACACTCATGGAAGCCCAACGCTCTCGCCAATATACTATCGGATCTCTGTTGATCGGTTTCTTAATTATAATAAAAACAAAAAATGCACCTTAGTAATTATTGATCTAAAATCTTTGAAATCTAAAGGTCGAATGATTAAACTGACTCAGAATTTTCTTCCGTACATAAATAATCCATATTTGCAAAAGAAAGAAATTGAAAAAAAAAAGAATCTTCAAATTAGAAGAGAAATATATACATGGAAGATTTTCGTTCCGGCCGGGACTCGAACCCAGTACCACGCGCTTGGAACCCAACGGTCTAGCCATTAGGCTATCGGAGCTCTGTCGATGGAAGTCTTAAATATAATAAAAACAAAAAATGCACCTTGGTAATTATTGATTCAAACACTTTGAAATTTACAGGTCGAATAATTAAACTGACTCAGAATTTTTCTCCCTACATAAATAATCAATATTCGCAAAAGAGAAAAATTAAAAAAAAAGAAGAAGAAATTTCAAATTAGAAACTAAAAGTATACATTGAAGCTTTTCGTTCAGGCTGGAACTCGAACCCAGGGCCACTCGCTTGGAAGCCTAACACTCTAGCCATTAGTCTATGGGAGCTCTGTCGGTGGGAGTTTTAAATATAATAAAAACAAAAAATGCACCTTGGTAATTGTTTATTTAAACACTTTGAAATCTTCGTGTCGAAAAATTAAACTGACTCAGAATTTTCTTCCCTACATAAATAATCAATAATTGCAAAGGAAAGAAATTGAAAAAAAAAAAGAATTTTCAAATTAGAAAAGAAATATATACGTTGAAGATATTCGCTCCGGCTGGGACTCGAACCCAGGCCACTCGCTTGGAAGACCAGCGGTCTAGCCATTAGGCTATCGGAGTTCTGTCGAGCGGAGTCTTACTGACTGACTGATACTGCCTGACTGACAGACTGACTCACTGACTGACTGATACTGACTGACTGACTCACTGACTGACCGAGACTGACTGACCTACTGCTTGACTGACTGAGACTGGAGTGACTGACTGACTGACTGACTGACTAACTGACTGACTGAGACTGACTGACTGACTGCTTGACTCTCTGACTGGCTATTTCACTGACTGACTGAATGACTAAATGACTGACTGACACTGACTGCTTGACTACCTGACTGACTGCTTGACTGACTAACTGACTGGACAGGACTGACCGACTGACTGACTGACAGACTGACTGAATAAGGATGACTGACAGACTGACTGAATAAGGCTGACTGACTGACTGACTGACAGACTGACTGAATAAGGCTGACCGACTGACTGACTGCCTGACTGACTGACTGACTGACTGAATGACTGACTGACTGACTGACCGAGACTGACTGACTGACTGACTGAGACTGGACTGGACTGACTGACTGACTGACTGACTGAGACTGACTGACTGCTTTAATGACTAACTGACTGCACAGGACTGACCGACTGACTGACTGACTGACTGCCTGACTGACTGACTGAATGAATGACTGACTGACTGAGACTAAATGACTGACTGCTTGACTGACTGGCTGAAGGACTAACTGACTGACTGAGTGACTGACTGACTGGACTGACTGACTGAGACTGAATGACTGAGTGCTTGACTGATTGACTGTCAGACTGACTGACTGACTTCGCAAAAGGGAAAAATAAAAATAAAAGAATTATAAAATTAGAAAAAAATATTTGCATTTAAGATTTCCTTTCCGGCTGGGATTTGAACCCAGGGCGACACTCATGGAAGCCCAACGCTCTCGCCAATACACTATCGGATCTCTGTTGATCGGTGTCTTAATTATAATAAAAACAAAAAATGCACCTTAGTAATTATTGATCTAAAATCTTTGAAATCTAAAGGTCGAATGATTAAACTGACTCAGAATTTTCTTCCGTACATAAATAATCCATATTTGCAAAAGAAAGAAATTGAAAAAAAAAAAGAATCTTCAAATTAGAAGAGAAATATATACATGGAAGATTTTCGTTCCGGCCGGGACTCGAACCCAGTACCACGCGCTTGGAACCCAACGGTCCAGCCATTAGGCTATCGGAGCTCTGTCGATGGAAGTCTTAAATATAATAAAAACAAAAAATGCACCTTGGTAATTATTGATTCAAACACTTTGAAATTTACAGGTCGAATAATTAAACTGACTCAGAATTTTTCTCCCTACATAAATAATCAATATTCGCAAAAGAGAAAAATTAAAAAAAAAAGAAGAAGAAATTTCAAATTAGAAACTAAAAGTATACATTGAAGCTTTTCGTTCAGGCTGGGACTCGAACCCAGGGCCACTCGCTTGGAAGCCTAACACTCTAGCCATTAGCCTATGGGAGCTCTGTCGGTGGAAGTTTTAAATATAATAAAAACAAAAAATGCACCTTGGTAATTGTTTATTTAAACACTTTGAAATCTTTGTGTCGAAAAATTAAACTGACTCAGAATTTTCTTCCCTACATAAATAATCAATAATTGCAAAGGAAAGAAATTGAAAAAAAAAAGAATTTTCAAATTAGAAAAGAAATATATACATTGAAGATATTCGCTCCGGCTGGGACTCGAACCCAGGCCACTCGCTTGGAAGACCAGCGGTCTAGCCATTAGGCTATCGGAGTTCTGCCGAGCGGAGTCTTACTGCCTGACTGATACTGCCTGACTGACAGACTGACTCACTGACTGACTGATACTGACTGACTGACTCACTGACTGACCGAGACTGACTGACTAACTGCCTGACTGACTGAGACTGGACTGACTGACTGACTGACTGACTGACTGACTAACTGACTGACTGAGACTGACTGACTGACTGCTTGACTCTCTGACTGGCTATTTCACTGACTGACTGAATGACTAAATGACTGACTGACACTGACTGACTGACTGCTTGACTACATGACTGACTGCTTGACTGACTAACTGACTGGACAGGACTGACCGACTGACTGACTGACAGACTGACTGAATAAGGATGACTGACAGACTGACTGAATAAGGCTGACTGACTGACTGACTGACAGACTGAATGACTGACTGACTGACTGACCGAGACTGACTGACTGACTGACTGAGACTGGACTGGACTGACTGACTGACTGACTGACTGAGACTGACTGACTGCTTTAGTGACTAACTGACTGCACAGGACTGACCGAATGACTGACTGACTGACTGCCTGACTGACTGACTGGCTGAATGACTGACTGACTGAGACTAAATGACTGACTGCTTGACTGACTGGCTGAAGGACTAACTGACTGACTGAGTGACTGACTGACTGGACTGACTGACTGAGACTGAATGACTGAGTGCTTGACTGATTGACTGTCAGACTGACTGACTGACTTCGCAAAAGGGAAAAATAAAAAAAAAAATTATAAAATTAGAAAAAAATATTTGCATTTAAGATTTCCTTTCCGGCCGGGACTCGAACCCAGTACCACGCGCTAGGAACCCAACGGTCTATCCATTAGGCTATCGGAGCTCTGTCGATGGAAGTCTTAAATATAATAAAAACAAAAAATGCACCTTGGTAATTATTGATTCAAACACTTTGAAATTTACAGGTCGAATAATTAAACTGACTCAGAATTTTTCTCCCTACATAAATAATCAATATTCGCAAAAGAGAAAAATTAAAAAAAAAGAAGAAATTTCAAATTAGAAACTAAAAGTATACATTGAAGATTTTCGTTCAGGCTGGGACTCGAACCCAGGGCCACTCGCTTGGAAGCCTAACACTCTAGCCATTAGTCTATGGGAGCTCTGTCGGTGGGAGTTTTAAATATAATAAAAACAAAAAATGCACCTTGGTAATTGTTTATTTAAACACTTTGAAATCTTCGTGTCGAAAAATTAAACTGACTCAGAATTTTCTTCCCTACATAAATAATCAATAATTGCAAAGGAAAGAAATTGAAAAAAAAAAAGAAATTTCAAATTAGAAAAGAAATATATACATTGAAGATATTCGCTCCGGCTGGGACTCGAACCCAGGCCACTCGCTTGGAAGACCAGCGGTCTAGCCATTAGGCTATCGGAGCTCTGTCGAGCGGAGTCTTACTGCCTGAATGATACTGCCTGACTGACAGACTGACTCACTGACTGACTGATACTGACTGACTGACTCACTGACTGACCGAGACTGACTGACTAACTGCCTGACTGACTGAGACTGGACTGACTGACTGACTGACTAACTGACTGACTGAGACTGACTGACTGACTGCTTGACTCTCTGACTGGCTATTTCACTGACTGACTGAATGACTAAATGACTGACTGACACTGACTGACTGACTGCTTGACTACATGACTGACTGCTTGACTGACTAACTGACTGGACAGGACTGACCGACTGACTGACTGACAGACTGACTGAATAAGGATGACTGACAGACTGACTGAATAAGGCTGACTGACTGACTGACTGACAGACTGAATGACTGACTGACTGACTGACCGAGACTGACTGACTGACTGACTAAGACTGGACTGGACTGACTGACTGACTGACTGACTGAGACTGACTGACTGCTTTAGTGACTAACTGACTGCACAGGACTGACCGAATGACTGACTGACTGACTGCCAGACTGACTGACTGACTGAATGACTGACTGACTGAGACTAAATGACTGACTGCTTGACTGACTGGCTGAAGGACTAACTGACTGACTGAGTGACTGACTGACTGGACTGACTGACTGAGACTGAATGACTGAGTGCTTGACTGATTGACTGTCAGACTGACTGACTGACTTCGCAAAAGGGAAAAATAAAAAAAAGAATTATAAAATTAGAAAAAAATATTTGCATTTAAGATTTCCTTTCCAGCCGGGACTCGAACCCAGTACCACGCGCTAGGAACCCAACGGTCTATCCATTAGGCTATCGGAGCTCTGTCGATGGAAGTCTTAAATATAATAAAAACAAAAAATGCACCTTGGTAATTATTGATTCAAACACTTTGAAATTTACAGGTCGAATAATTAAACTGACTCAGAATTTTTCTCCCTACATAAATAATCAATATTCGCAAAAGAGAAAAATTAAAAAAAAAGAAGACATTTTAAATTAGAAACTAAAAGTATACATTGAAGATTTTCGTTCAGGCTGGGACTCGAACCCAGGGCCACTCGCTTGGAAGCCTAACACTCTAGCCATTAGTCTATGGGAGCTCTGTCGGTGGGAGTTTTAAATATAATAAAAACAAAAAATGCACCTTGGTAATTGTTTATTTAAACACTTTGAAATCTTCGTGTCGAAAAATTAAACTGACTCAGAATTTTCTTCCCTACATAAATAATCAATAATTGCAAAGGAAAGAAATTGAAAAAAAAAAGAAATTTCAAATTAGAAAAGAAATATATACATTGAAGATATTCGCTCCGGCTGGGACTCGAACCCAGGCCACTCGCTTGGAAGACCAGCGGTCTAGCCATTAGGCTATCGGAGCTCTGTCGAGCGGAGTCTTACTGCCTGAATGATACTGCCTGACTGACAGACTGACTGACTGATACTGACTGACTGACTCACTGACTGACCGAGACTGACTGACTAACTGCCTGACTGACTGAGACTGGACTGACTGACTGACTGACTGACTGACTAACTGACTGACTGAGACTGACTGACTGACTGCTTAACTCTCTGACTGGCTATTTCACTGACTGACTGAATGACTAAATGACTGACTGACACTGACTGACTGACTGCTTGACTACCTGACTAACTGCTTGACTGACTAACTGACTGGACAGGACTGACCGACTGACTGACTGACAGACTGACTGAATAAGGATGACTGACAGACTGACTGAATAAGGCTGACTGACTGACTGACTGACAGACTGACTGAATAAGGCTGACCGACTGACTGACTGCCTGACTGACTGACTGACTGAATGACTGACTGACTGACTGACCGAGACTGACTGACTGACTGACTGAGACTGGACTGGACTGACTGACTGACTGACTGACTGAGACTGACTGACTGCTTTAGTGACTAACTGACTGCACAGGACTGACCGACTGACTGACTGACTGACTGCCTGACTGACTGACTGACTGAATGACTGACTGACTGACTGACTGAGACTGACTGACTGACTGACTGAATGACTGACTGACTGACTGACCGAGACTGACTGACTGACTGACTGAGACTGGACTGGACTGACTGACTGACTGACTGACTGACTGCTTTAGTGACTAACTGACTGCACAGGACTGACCGACTGACTGACTGACTGACTGCATGACTGACTGACTGACTGCATGACTGACTGACTGACTGAATGACTGACTGACTGAGACTAAATGACTGACTGCTTGACTGACTGGCTGAAGGACTAACTGAATGACTGAGTGACTGACTGACTGGACTGACTGACTGAGACTGAATGACTGAGTGCTTGACTGATTGACTGTCAGACTGACTGACTGACTTCGCAAAAGGGAAAAATAAAAATAAAAGAATTATAAAATTAGAAAAAAATATTTGCATTTAAGATTTCCTTTCCGGCTGGGATTTGAACCCAGGGCGACACTCATGGAAGCCCAACGCTCTCGCCAATATACTATCGAATCTCTGTTGATCGGTGTCTTAATTATAATAAAAACAAAAAATGCACCTTAGTAATTATTGATCTAAAATCTTTGAAATCTAAAGGTCGAATGATTAAACTGACTCAGAATTTTCTTCCGTACATAAATAATCCATATTTGCAAAAGAAAGAAATTGAAAAAAAAAAAAAAGAATCTTCAAATTAGAAGAGAAATATATACATGGAAGATTTTCGTTCCGGCCGGGACTCGAACCCAGTACCACGCGCTTGGAACCCAACGGTCTAGCCATTAGGCTATCGGAGCTCTGTCGATGGAAGTCTTAAATATAATAAAAACAAAAAATGCACCTTGGTAATTATTGATTCAAACACTTTGAAATTTACAGGTCGAATAATTAAACTGACTCAGAATTTTTCTCCCTACATAAATAATCAATATTCGCAAAAGAGAAAAATTAAAAAAAAGAAGAAATTTCAAATTAGAAACTAAAAGTATACATTGAAGATTTTCGTTCAGGCTGGGACTCGAACCCAGGGCCACTCGCTTGGAAGCCTAACACTCTAGCCATTAGTCTATGGGAGCTCTGTCGGTGGGAGTTTTAAATATAATAAAAACAAAAAATGCACCTAGGTAATTGTTTTTTTAAACACTTTGAAATCTTAGTGTCGAAAAATTAAACTGACTCAGAATTTTCTTCCCTACATAAATAATCAATAATTGCAAAGGAAAGAAATTGAAAAAAAAAAAGAATTTTCAAATTAGAAAAGAAATATATACATTGAAGATATTCGCTCCGGCTGGGACTCGAACCCAGGCCACTCGGTTGGAAGACCAGCGGTCTAGCCATTAGGCTATCGGAGTTCTGTCGAGCGGAGTCTTACTGCCTGACTGATACTGCCTGACTGACAGACTGACTCACTGACTGACTGATACTGACTGACTGACTCACTGACTGACCGAGACTGACTGACTAACTGAATGACTGACTGAGACTGGACTGACTGACTGACTGACTGACTGACTGACTAACTGACTGACTGAGACTGACTGACTGACTGCTTGACTCTCTGACTGGCTATTTCACTGACTGACTGAATGACTAAATGACTGACTGACACTGACTGACTGACTGCTTGACTACCTGACTGACTGCTTGACTGACTAACTGACTGGACAGGACTGACCGACTGACTGACTGACAGACTGACTGAATAAGGATGACTGACAGACTGACTGAATAAGGCTGACTGACTGACTGACTGACAGACTGACTGAATAAGGCTGACCGACTGACTGACTGCCTGACTGACTGACTGACTGAATGACTGACTGACTGACTGACCGAGACTGACTGACTGAGTGACTGAGACTGGACTGGACTGGCTGACTGACTGACTGACTGAGACTGACTGACTGCTTTAGTGACTAACTGACTGCACAGGACTGACCGACTGACTGACTGACTGACTGCCTGACTGACTGAATGAGTGACTGACTGAGACTAAATGACTGACTGCTTGACTGACTGGCTGAAGGACTAACTGACTGACTGAGTGACTGACTGACTGGACTGACGGACTGAGACTGTATGAGTGAGTGCTTGACTGATTGACTGTCAGACTGACTGACTGACTTCGCAAAAGGGAAAAATAAAAATAAAAGAATTATAAAATTAGAAAAAAATATTTGCATTTAAGATTTCCTTTCCGGCTGGGATTTGAACCCAGGGCGACACTCATGGAAGCCCAACGCTCTCGCCAATATACTATCGGATCTCTGTTGATCGGTGTCTTAATTATAATAAAAACAAAAAATGCATCTTAGTAATTATTGATCTAAAATCTTTGAAATCTAAAGGTCGAATGATTAAACTGACTCAGAATTTTCTTCCGTACATAAATAATCCATATTTGCAAAAGAAAGAAATTGAAAAAAAAAAGAATCTTCAAATTAGAAGAAAAAAATATAGATGGAAGATTTTCGTTCCGGCCGGGACTCGAACCCAGTACCACGCGCATGGAACCCCACGGTCTAGCCATTAGGCTATCGGAGCGCGGTCGATGGAAGTCTTAAATATAATAAAAACAAAAAATGCACCTTGGTAATTATTGATTCAAACACTTTGAAATTTACAGGTCGAATAATTAAACTGACTCAGAATTTTTCTCCCTACATAAATAATCAATATTCGCAAAAGAGAAAAATTGAAAAAAAAAGAAGAAGAAATTTCAAATTAGAAACTAAAAGTATACATTGAAGATTTTCGTTCAGGCTGGGACTCGAACCCAGGGCCACTCGCTTGGAAGCCTAACACTCTAGCCATTAGTCTATGGGAGCTCTGTCGGTGGGAGTTTTAAATATAATAAAAACAAAAAATGCACCTTGGTAATTGTTTATTGAAACACTTTGAAATCTTCGTGTCGAAAAATTAAACTGACTCAGAGTTTTCTTCCCTACATAAATAATCAATAATTGCAAAGGAAAGAAATTGAAAAAAAAAAGAATTTTCAAATTAGAAAAGAAATATATACATTGAAGATATTCGCTCCGGCTGGGACTCGAACCCAGGCCACTCGCTTGGAAGACCAGCGGTCTAGCCATTAGGCTATCGGAGTTCCGTCGAGCGGAGTCTTACTGCCTGACTGATACTGCCTGACTGACAGACTGACTCACTGACTGACTGATACTGACTGACTGACTCACTGACTGACCGAGACTGACTGACTAACTGCCTGACTGACTGAGACTGGACTGACTGACTGACTGACTGACTGACTGACTAACTGACTGACTGCGACTGACTGACTGACTGCTTGACTATCTGACTGGCTATTTCACTGACTGACTGAATGACTAAATGACTGACTGACACTGACTGACTGACTGCTTGACTACCTGACTGACTGCTTGACTGACTAACTGACTGGACAGGACTGACCGACTGACTGACTGACAGACTGACTGAATAAGGATGACTGACAGACTGACTGAATAAGGCTGACTGACTGACTGACTGACAGACTGACTGAATAAGGCTGTCCGACTGACTGACTGCCTGACTGACTGACTGACTGACTGACTGACCGAGACTGACTGACTGACTGACTGAGACTGGACTGGACTGACTGACTGACTGACTGACTGAGACTGACTGACTGCTTTAGTGACTAACTGACTGCACAGGACTGACCGACTGACTGACTGACTGACTGCCTGACTGACTGACTGACTGAATGACTGACTGACTGAGACTAAATGACTGACTGCTTGACTGACTGGCTGAAGGACTAACTGACTGACTGAGTGACTGACTGACTGGACTGACTGACTGAGACTGAATGACTGAGTGCTTGACTGATTGACTGTCAGACTGACTGACTGACTTCGCAAAAGGGAAAAATAAAAAAAAAAAGAATTATAAAATTAGAAAAAAAATATTTGCATTTAAGATTTCCTTTCCGGCAGGGATTTGAACCCAGGGCGACACTCATGGAAGCCCAACGCTCTCGCCAATATACTATCGGATCTCTGTTGATCGGTGTCTTAATTATAATAAAAACAAAAAATGCAACTTAGAAATTATTGATCTAAAATCTTTGAAATCTAAAGGTCGAATGATTAAACTGACTCAGAATTTTCTTCCGTACATAAATAATCCATATTTGCAAAAGAAAGAAATTGAAAAAAAAAAGAATCTTCAAATTAGAAGAGAAATATATACACGGAAGATTTTCGTTCCGGCCGGGACTCGAACCCAGTACCACGCGCTTGGAACCCAACGGTCTAGCCATTAGGCTATCGGAGCTCTGTCGATGGAAGTCTTAAATATAATAAAAACAAAAATTGCACCTTGGTAATTATTGATTCAAACACTTTGAAATTTACAGGTCGAATAATTAAACTGACAAAGAATTTTTCTCCCTACATAAATAATCAATATTCGCAAAAGAGAAAAATTAAAAAAAAAAGAAGAAGAAATTTCAAATTAGAAACTAAAAGTATACATTGAAGATTTTCGTTCAGGCTGGGACTCGAACCCAGGGCCACTCGCTTGGAAGCCTAACACTCTAGCCATTAGTCTATGGGAGCTCTGTCGGTGGGAGTTTTAAATATAATAAAAACAAAAAATGCACCTTGGTAATTGTTTATTTAAACACTTTGAAATCTTTGTGTCGAAAAATTAAACTGACTCAGAATTTTCTTCCCTACATAAATAATCAATAATTGCAAAGGAAAGAAATTGAAAAAAAAAAGAATTTTCAAATTAGAAAAGAAATATATACATTGAAGATATTCGCTCCGGCTGGGACTCGAACCCAGGCCACTCGCTTGGAAGACCAGCGGTCTAGCCATTAGGCTATCGGAGTTCTGTCGAGCGGAGTCTTACTGCCTGACTGATACTGCCTGACTGACAGACTGACTCACTGACTGACTGATACTGACAGTCCGAGATACTGACTCACTGACTGACCGAGACTGACTGACTAACTGCCTGACTGACTGAGACTGGACTGACTGACTGACTTACTGACTGACTGACTAACTGACTGACTGAGACTGACTGACTGACTGCTTGACTCTCTGACTGGCTGTTTCACTGACTGACTGAATGACTAAATGACTGACTGACACTGACTGACTGACTGCTTGACTACCTGACTGACTGCTTGACTGACTAACTGACTGGACAGGACTGACCGACTGACTGACTGACAGACTGACTGAATAAGGATGACTGACAGACTGACTGAATAAGGCTGACTGACTGACTGACTGACAGACTGACTGAATAAGGCTGACCGACTGACTGACTGCCTGACTGACTGACTGACTGAATGACTGACTGACTGACTGACCGAGACTGACTGACTGACTGACTGAGACTGGACTGGACTGACTGACTGACTGACTGACTGAGACTGACTGACTGCTTTAGTGACTAACTGACTGCACAGGACTGACCAACTGACTGACTGACTGACTGCCTGACTGACTGAGTGACTGAATGACTGAGTGCTTGACTGATTGACTGTCAGACTGACTGACTGACTTCGCAAAAGGGAAAAATAAAAAAAAAAAGAATTATAAAATTAGAAAAAAATATTTGCATTTAAGATTTCCTTTCCGGCTGGGATTTGAACCCAGGGCGACACTCATGAAAGCCCAACGCTCTCTCCAATATACTATCGGATCTCTGTTGATCGGTGTCTTAATTATAATAAAAACAAAAAATGCAACTTAGTAATTATTGATCTAAAATCTTTGAAATCTAAAGGTCGAATGATTAAACTGACTCAGAATTTTCTTCCGTACATAAATAATCCATATTTGCAAAAGAAAGAAATTGAAAAAAAAAGAATCTTCAAATTAGAAGAGAAATATATACATGGAAGATTTTCGTTCCGGCCGGGACTCGAACCCAGTACCACGCGCTTGGAACCCAACGGTCTAGCCATTAGGCTATCGGAGCTCTGTCGATGGAAGTCTTAAATATAATAAAAACAAAAAATGCACCTTGGTAATTATTGATTCAAACACTTTGAAATTTACAGGTCGAATAATTAAACTGACTCAGAATTTTTCTCCCTACATAAATAATCAATATTCGCAAAAGAGAAAAATTAAAAAAAAAAAAGAGGAAGAAATTTCAAATTAGAAACTAAAAGTATACATTGAAGATTTTCGTTCAGGCTGGGACTCGAACCCAGGGCCACTCGCTTGGAAGCCTAACACTCTAGCCATTAGTCTATGGCAGCTCTGCCGGTGGGAGTTTTAAATATAATAAAAACAAAAAATGCACCTTGGTAATTGTTTATTTAAACACTTTGAAATCTTCGTGTCGAAAAATTAAACTGACTCAGAATTTTCTTCCCTACATAAATAATCAATAATTGCAAAGGAAAGAAATTGAAAAAAAAAAGAATTTTCAAATTAGAAAAGAAATATATACATTGAAGATATTCGCTCCGGCTGGGACTCGAACCCAGGCCACTCGCTTGGAAGACCAGCGGTCTAGCCATTAGGCTATCGGAGTTCTGTCGAGCGGAGTCTTACTGCCTGACTGATACTGCCTGACTGACAGACTGACTCACTGACTGACTGATACTGACAGTCCGAGATACTGACTCACTGACTGACCGAGACTGACTGACTAACTGCCTGACTGACTGAGACTGGACTGACTGACTGACTTACTGACTGACTGACTAACTGACTGACTGAGACTGACTGACTGACTGCTTGACTCTCTGACTGGCTATTTCTATGACTGACTGAATGACTAAATGACTGACTGACACTGACTGACTGACTGCTTGACTACCTGACTGACTGCTTGACTGACTAACTGACTGGACAGGACTGACCGACTGACTGACTGACAGACTGACTGAATAAGGATGACTGACAGACTGACTGAATAAGGCTGACTGACTGACTGACTGACAGACTGACTGAATAAGGCTGACCGACTGACTGACTGCCTGACTGACTGACTGACTGAATGACTGACTGACTGACTGACCGAGACTGACTGACTGACTGACTGAGACTGGACTGGACTGACTGACTGACTGACTGACTGAGACTGACTGACTGCTTTAGTGACTAACTGACTGCACAGGACTGACCGACTGACTGACTGACTGACTGCCTGACTGACTGACTGACTGAATGACTGACTGACTGAGACTAAATGACTGACTGCTTGACTGACTGGCTGAAGGACTAACTGACTGACTGAGTGACTGACTGACTGGACTGACTGACTGAGACTGAATGACTGAGTGCTTGACTGATTGACTGTCAGACTGACTGACTGACTTCGCAAAAGGGAAAAATAAAAAAAAAAAGAATTATAAAATTAGAAAAAAATATTTGCATTTAAGATTTCCTTTCCGGCTGGGATTTGAACCCAGGGCGACACTCATGAAAGCCCAACGCTCTCTCCAATATACTATCGGATCTCTGTTGATCGGTGTCTTAATTATAATAAAAACAAAAAATGCACCTTAGTAATTATTGATCTAAAATCTTTGAAATCTAAAGGTCGAATGATTAAACTGACTCAGAATTTTCTTCCGTACATAAATAATCCATATTTGCAAAAGAAAGAAATTGAAAAAAAAAGAATATTCAAATTAGAAGAGAAATATATACATGGAAGATTTTCGTTCCGGCCGGGACTCGAACCCAGTACCACGCGCTTGGAACCCAACGGTCTAGCCATTAGGCTATCGGAGCTCTGTCGATGGAAGTCTGTAATATAATAAAAACAAAAAATGCACCTTGGTAATTATTGATTCAAACACTTTGAAATTTACAGGTCGAATAATTAAACTGACTCAGAATTTTTCTCCCTACATAAATAATCAATATTCGCAAAAGAGAAAAATTAAAAAAAAAAAGAAGAAGAAATTTCAAATTAGAAACTAAAAGTATACATTGAAGATTTTCGTTCAGGCTGGGACTCGAACCCAGGGCCACTCGCTTGGAAGCCTAACACTCTAGCCATTAGTCTATGGGAGCTCTGTCGGTGGGAGTTTTAAATATAATAAAAACAAAAAATGCACCTTGGTAATTGTTTATTTAAACACTTTGAAATCTTCGTGTCGAAAAATTAAACTGACTCAGAATTTTCTTCCCTACATAAATAATCAATAATTGCAAAGGAAAGAAATTGAAAAAAAAAGAATTTTCAAATTGGAAAAGAAATATATACATTGAAGATATTCGCTCCGGCTGGGACTCGAACCCAGGCCACTCGCTTGGAAGACCAGCGGTCTAGCCATTAGGCTATCGGAGTTCTGTCGAGCGGAGTCTTACTGCCTGACTGATACTGCCTGACTGACAGACTGACTCACTGATACTGACTGACTGACTCACTGACTGACCGAGACTGACTGACTAACTGCCTGACTGACTGAGACTGGACTGACTGACTGACTGACTGACTAACTGACTGACTGAGACTGACTGACTGACTGCTTGACTCTCTGACTGGCTATTTCACTGACTGACTGAATGACTAAATGACTGACTGACACTGACTGACTGACTGCTTGACTACCTGACTGACTGCTTGACTGACTAACTGACTGGACAGGACTGACCGACTGACTGACTGACAGACTGACTGAATAAGGATGACTGACAGACTGACTGAATAAGGCTGACTGACTGACTGACAGACTGACTGAATAAGGCTGACCGACTGACTGACTGCCTGACTGACTGACTGACTGAATGACTGACTGACTGACTGACCGAGACTGACTGACTGACTGACTGAGACTGGACTGGACTGACTGACTGACTAAGACTGACTGACTGCTTTAGTGACTAACTGACTGCACAGGACTGACCGACTGACTGACTGACTGACTGCCTGACTGACTGACTGACTGAATGACTGACTGACTGAGACTAAATGACTGACTGCTTGACTGACTGGCTGAAGGACTAACTGACTGACTGAGTGACTGACTGACTGGACTGTCTGACTGAGACTGAATGACTGAGTGCTTGACTGATTGACTGTCAGACTGACTGACTGACTTCGCAAAAGGGAAAAATAAAAAAAAAAAGAATTATAAAATTAGAAAAAAATATTTGCATTTAAGATTTCCTTTCCGGCTGGGATTTGAACCCAGGGCGACACTCATCGAAGCCCAACGCTCTCGCCAATATACTATCGGATCTCTGTTGATCGGTGTCTTAATTATAATAAAAACAAAAAATGCACCTTAGTAATTATTGATCTAAAATCTTTGAAATCTAAAGGTCGAATGATTAAACTGACTCAGAATTTTCTTCCGTACATAAATAATCCATATTTGCAAAAGAAAGAAATTGAAAAAAAAAAAGAATCTTCAAATTAGAAGAGAAATATATACATGGAAGATTTTTGTTCCGGCCGGGACTCGAACCCAGTACCACGCGCTTGGAACCCAACGGTCTAGCCATTAGGCTATCGGAGCTCTGTCGATGGAAGTCTTAAATATAATAAAAACAAAAAATGCACCTTGGTAATTATTGATTCAAACACTTTGAAATTTACAGGTCGAATAATTAAACTGACTCAGAATTTTTCTCCCTACATAAATAATCAATATTCGCAAAAGAGAAAAATTAAAAAAAAAGGAAGAAGAAATTTCAAATTAGAAACTAAAAGTATACATTGAAGATTTTCGTTCAGGCTGGGACTCGAACCCAGGGCCACTCGCTTGGAAGCCTAACAATCTAGCCATTAGTCTATGGGAGCTCTGTCGGTGGGAGTTTTAAATATAATAAAAACAAAAAATGCACCTTGGTAGTTGTTTATTTAAACACTTTGAAATCTTCGTGTCGAAAAATTAAACTGACTCAGAATTTTCTTCCCTACATAAATAATCAATAATTGCAAAGGAAAGAAATTGAAAAAAAAAGAATTTTGAAATTAGAAAAGAAATATATACATTGAAGATATTCGCTCCGGCTGGGACACGAACCCAGGCCACTCGCTTGGAAGACCAGCGGTCTAGCCATTAGGCTATCGGAGTTCTGTCGAGCGGAGTCTTACTGCCTGACTGATACTGCCTGACTGACAGACTGACTCACTGATACTGACTGACTGACTCACTGACTGACCGAGACTGACTGACTAACTGCCTGACTGACTGAGACTGGACTGACTGACTGACTGACTGACTGACTGACTAACTGACTGACTGAGACTGACTGACTGACTGCTTGACTACCTGACTGGACAGGACTGACCGACTGACTGACTGGACAGGACTGACCGACTGACTGACTGACAGACTGACTGAATAAGGATGACTGACAGACTGACTGAATAAGGCTGACTGACTGACTGACTGACAGACTGACTGAATAAGGCTGACCGACTGACTGACTGCCTGACTGACTGACTGACTGAATGACTGACTGACTGACTGACCGAGACTGACTGACTGACTGACTGAGACTGGACTGGACTGACTGACTGACTGACTGACTGAGACTGACTGACTGCTTTAGTGACTAACTGACTGCACAGGACTGACCGACTGACTGACTGACTGACTGCCTGACTGACTGACTGACTGAATGACTGACTGACTGAGACTAAATGACTGACTGCTTGACTGACTGGCTGAACGACTAACTGACTGACTGAGTGACTGACTGACTGGACTGACTGACTGAGACTGAATGACTGAGTGCTTGACTGATTGACTGTCAGACTGACTGACTGACTGACTTCGCAAAAGGGAAAAATAAAAAAAAAGAATTATAAAATTAGAGAAAAATATTTGCATTTAAGATTTCCTTTCCGGCTGGGATTTGAACCCAGGGCGACACTCATGGAAGCCCAACGCTCTCGCCAATATACTATCGGATCTCTGTTGATCGATGTCTTAATTATAATAAAAACAAAAAATGCACCTTAGTAATTATTGATCTAAAATCTTTGAAATCTAAAGGTCGAATGATTAAACTGACTCAGAATTTTCTTCCGTACATAAATAATCCATATTTGCAAAAGAAAGAAATTGAAAAAAAAAAAGAATCTTCAAATTAGAAGATAAATATATACATGGAAGATTTTCGTTCCGGCCGGGACTCGAACCCAGTACCACGCGCTTGGAACCCAACGGTCTAGCCATTAGGCTATCGGAGCTCTTTCGATGGAAGTCTTAAATATAATAAAAACAAAAAATGCACCTTGGTAATTATTGATTCAAACACTTTGAAATTTACAGGTCGAATAATTAAACTGACTCAGAATTTTTCTCCCTACATAAATAATCAATATTCGCAAAAGAGAAAAATTAAAAAAAAAGGAAGAAGAAATTTCAAATTAAAAACTAAAAGTATACATTGAAGATTTTCGTTCAGGCTGGGACTCGAACCCAGGGCCACTCGCTTGGAAGCCTAACAATCTAGCCATTAGTCTATGGGAGCTCTGTCGGTGGGAGTTTTAAATATAATAAAAACAAAAAATGCACCTTGGTAGTTGTTTATTTAAACACTTTGAAATCTTTGTGTCGAAAAATTAAACTGACTCAGAATTTTCTTCCCTACATAAATAATCAATAATTGCAAAGGAAAGAAATTGAAAAAAAAAGAATTTTCAAATTAGAAAAGAAATATATACATTGAAGATATTCGCTCCGGCTGGGACTCGAACCCAGGCCACTCGCTTGGAAGACCAGCGGTCTAGCCATTAGGCTATCGGAGTTCTGTCGAGCGGAGTCTTACTGCCTGACTGATACTGCCTGACTGACAGACTGACTCACTGATACTGACTGACTGACTCACTGACTGACCGAGACTGACTGACTAACTGCCTGACTGACTGAGACTGGACTGACTGACTGACTGACTGACTGACTGACTAACTGACTGACTGAGACTGACTGACTGACTGCTTGACTCTCTGACTGGCTATTTCACTGACTGACTGAATGACTAAATGACTGACTGACACTGACTGACTGACTGCTTGACTACCTGACTGACTGCTTGACTGACTAACTGACTGGACAGGACTGACCGACTGACTGACTGACAGACTGACTGAATAAGGCTGACTGACTGACAGACTGACTGAATAAGGCTGACCGACTGACTGCCTGACTGATTGACTGACTGAATGACTGACTAACTGACTGACCGAGACTGACTCACTGACTGACTGAGACTGGACTGGACTGACTGAGACTGACTGACTGCTTTAGTGACTAACTGACTGCACAGGACTGACCGACTGACTGACTGACTGACTGCCTGACTGACTGACTGACTGAATGACTGACTGACTGAGACTAAATGACTGACTGCTTGACTGACTGGCTGAAGGACTAACTGACTGACTGAGTGACTGACTGACTGGACTGACTGACTGAGACTGAATGACTGAGTGCTTGACTGATTGACTGTCAGACTGACTGACTGACTTCGCAAAAGGGAAAAATAAAAAAAAAGAATTATAAAATTAGAAAAAAATATTTGCATTTAAGATTTCCTTTCCGGCTGGGATTTGAACCCAGGGCGACACTCATGGAAGCCAAACGCTCTCGCCAATATACTATCGGATCTCTGTTGATCGGTGTCTTAATTATAATAAAAACAAAAAATGCACCTTAGTAATTATTGATCTAAAATCTTTGAAATCTAAAGGTCGAATGATTAAACTGACTCAGAATTTTCTTCCGTACATAAATAATCCATATTTGCAAAAGAAAGAAATTGAAAAAAAAAGAATCTTCAAATTAGAAGAGAAATATATACATGGAAGATTTTCGTTCCGGCCGGGACTCGAACCCAGTACCACGCGCTTGGAACCCAACGGTCTAGCCATTAGGCTATCGGAGCTCTGTCGATGGAAGTCTTAAATATAAAAAAAACAAAAAATGCACCTTGGTAATTATTGATTCAAACACTTTGAAATTTACAGGTCGAATAACTAAACTGACTCAGAATTTTTCTCCCTACATAAATAATCAATGTTCGCAAAAGAGAAAAATTAAAAAAAAAGAAGAAGAAATTTCAAATTAGAAACTAGAAGTATACATTGAAGATTTTCTTTCAGGCTGGGACTCGAACCCAGGGCCACTCGCTTGGAAGCTTAACACTCTAGCCATTAGTCTATGGGAGCTCTGTCGGTGGGAGTTTTAAATATAATAAAAACAAAAAATGCACCTTGGTAATTGTTTATTTAAACACTTTGAAATCTTCGTGTCGAAAAATTAAACTGACTCAGAATTTTCTTCCCTACATAAATAATCAATAATTGCAAAGGAAAGAAATTGAAAAAAAAAAAAGAATTTTCAAATTAGAAAAGAAATATATACATTGAAGATATTCGCTCCGGCTGGGACTCGAACCCAGGCCACTCGCTTGGAAGACCAGCGGTCTAGCCATTAGGCTATCGGAGTTCTGTCGAGCGGAGTCTTACTGCCTGACTGATACTGCCTGACTGACAGACTGACTCACTGACTGACTGATACTGACAGTCCGAGATACTGACTCACAGACTGACCGAGACTGACTGACTAACTGCCTGACTGACTGAGACTGGACTGACTGACTGACTGACTGACTGACTAACTGACTGACTGAGACTGACTGACTGACTGCTTGACTCTCTGACTGGCTATTTCACTGACTGACTGAATGACTAAATGACTGACTGACACTGACTGACTGACTGCTTGACTACCTGACTGACTGCTTGACTGACTAACTGACTGGACAGGACTGACCGACTGACTGACTGACAGACTGACTGAATAAGGATGACTGACAGACTGACTGAATAAGGCTGACTGACTGACTGACTGACAGACTGACTGAATAAGGCTGACCGACTGACTGACTGCCTGACTGACTGACTGACTGAATGACTGACTGACTGACTGAGACTGGACTGGACTGACTGACTGACTGAGACTGACTGACTGCTTTAGTGACTAACTGACTGCACAGGACTGACCGACTGACTGACTGACTGACTGCCTGACTGACTGACTGACTGAATGACTGACTGACTGAGACTAAATGACTGACTGCTTGACTGCTTGGCTGAAGGACTAACTGACTGACTGAGTGACTGACTGACTGGACTGACTGACTGAGACTGAATGACTGAGTGCTTGACTGATTGACTGTCAGACTGACTGACTGACTTCGCAAAAGGGAAAAATAAAAAAAAAAGAATTATAAAATTAGAAAAAAATATTTGCATTTATTTCCTTTCCGGCTGGGATTTGAACCCAGGGCGACACTCATGGAAGCCCAACGCTCTCGCCAATATACTATCGGATCTCGGTTGATCGGTGTCTTAATTATAACAAAAACAAAAAATGCACCTTAGTAATTATTGATCTAAAATCTTTGAAATCTAAAGGTCGAATGATTAAACTGACTCAGAATTTTCTTCCGTACATAAATAATCCATATTTGCAAAAGAAAGAAATTGAAAAAAAAAAGAATCTTCAAATTAGAAGAGAAATATATACATGGAAGATTTTCGTTCCGGCCGGGACTCGAACCCAGTACCACGCGCTTGGAACCCAACGGTCTAGCCATTAGGCTATCGGAGCTCTGTCGATGGAAGTCTTAAATATAATAAAAACAAAAAATGCACCTTGGTAATTATTGATTCAAACACTTTGAAATTTACAGGTCGAATAATTAAACTGACTCAGAATTTTTCTCCCTACATAAATAATCAATATTCGCAAAAGAGAAAAATTAAAAAAAAAAGAAGAAGAAATTTCAAATTAGAAACTAAAAGTATACATTGAAGATTTTCGTTCAGGCTGGGACTCGAACCCAGGGCCACTCGCTTGGAAGCCTAACACTCTAGCCATTAGTCTATGGGAGCTCTGTCGGTGGGAGTTTTAAATATAATAAAAACAAAAAATGCACCTTGGTAATTGTTTATTTAAACACTTTGAAATCTTCGGGTCGAAAAATTAAACTGACTCAGAATTTTCTTCCCTACATAAATAATCAATAATTGCAAAGGAAAGAAATTGAAAAAAAAAAGAATTTTCAAATTAGAAAAGAAATATATACATTGAAGATATTCGCTCCGGCTGGGACTCGAACCCAGGCCACTCGCTTGGAAGACCAGCGGTCTAGCTATTAGGCTATCGGAGTTCTGTCGAGCGGAGTCTTACTGCCTGACTGATACTGCCTGACTGACAGACTGACTCACTGACTGACTGATACTGACTGACTGACTGACCGAGACTGACTGACTAACTGCCTGACTGACTGAGACTGGACTGACTGACTGACTGACTGACTGACTGATTAACTGACTGACTGAGACTGACTGACTGACTGCTTGACTCTCTGACTGGCTATTTCACTGACTGACTGAATGACTAAATGACTGACTGACACTGACTGACTGACTGCTTGACTACCTGACTGACTGCTTGACTGACTAACTGACTGGACAGGACTGACCGACTGACTGACTGACAGACTGACTGAATAAGGCTGACTGACTGACTGACTGACAGACTGACTGAATAAGGCTGACCGACTGACTGACTGCCTGACTGACTGACTGACTGAATGACTAAATGACTGACTGACACTGACTGACTGACTGCTTGACTACCTGACTGACTGCTTGACTGACTAACTGACTGGACAGGACTGACCGACTGACTGACTGACAGACTGACTGAATAAGGCTGACTGACTAACTGACTGACAGACTGACTGAATAAGGCTGACCGACTGACTGACTGCCTGACTGACTGACTGACTGAATGACTGACTGACTGACTGACCGAGACTGACTGACTGACTGACTGAGACTGGACTGGACTGACTGACTGACTGACTGAGACTGACTGACTGCTTTAGTGACTAACTGACTGCACAGGACTGACCGACTGACTGACTGACTGACTGCCTGACTGACTGACTGACTGAATGACTGACTGACTGAGACTAAATGACTGACTGCTTGACTGACTGGCTGAAGGACTAACTGACTGACTGACTGACTGGACTGACTGACTGAGACTGAATGACTGAGTGCTTGACTGATTGACTGTCAGACTGACTGACTGACTTCGCAAAAGGGAAAAATAAAAAAAAAAGAATTATAAAATTAGAAAAAAATATTTGCATTTAAGATTTCCTTTCCGGCTGGGATTTGAACCCAGCGCGACACTCATGGAAGCCCAACGCTCTCGCCAATATACTATCGGATCTCTGTTGATCGGTGTCTTAATTATAATAAAAACAAAAAATGCACCTTAGTAATTATTGATCTAAAATCTTTGAAATCTAAAGGTCGAATGATTAAACTGACTCAGAATTTTCTTCCGTACATAAATAATCCATATTTGCAAAAGAAAGAAATTGAAAAAAAATAAGAATCTTCAAATTAGAAGAGAAATATATACTTGGAAGACTTTCGTTCCGGCCGGGACTCGAACCCAGTACCACGCGCGTGGAACCCAACGGTCTAGCCATTAGGCTATCGGAGCTCTGTCGATGGAAGTCTTAAATATAAAAAAAACAAAAAATGCACCTTGGTAATTATTGATTCAAACACTTTGAAATTTACAGGTCGAATAATTAAACTGACTCAGAATTTTTCTCCCTACATAAATAATCAATATTCGCAAAAGAGAAAAATTAAAAAAAAAGAAGAAGAAATTTCAAATTAGAAACTAAAAGTATACATTGAAGATTTTCGTTCAGGCTGGGACTCGAACCCAGGGCCACTCGCTTGGAAGCCTAACACTCTAGCCATTAGTCTATGGGAGCTCTGTCGGTGGGAGTTTTAAATATAATAAAAACAAAAAATGCACCTTGGTAATTGTTTATTTAAACACTTTGAAATCTTCGTGTCGAAAAATTAAACTGACTCAGAATTTTCTTCCCTACATAAATAATCAATAATTGCAAAGGAAAGAAATTGAAAAAAAAAAGAATTTTCAAATTAGAAAAGAAATATATACATTGAAGATATTCGCTCCGGCTGGGACTCGAACCCAGGCCACTCGCTTGGAAGACCAGCGGTTTAGCCATTAGGCTATCGGAGTTCTGTCGAGCGGAGTCTTACTGCCTGACTGATACTGCCTGACTGACAGACTGACTGATACTGACTGACTGACTCACTGACTGACCGAGACTGACTGACTAACTGCCTGACTGACTGAGACTGGTCTGACTGACTGACTGACTGACTGACTGACTAACTGACTGACTGAGACTGACTGACTGACTGCTTGACTCTCTGACTGGCTATTTCACTGACTGACTGAATGACTAAATGACTGACTGACACTGACTGACTGACTGCTTCACTACCTGACTGACTGCTTGACTACTTGACTGACTGGACAGGACTGACCGACTGACTGACTGACAGACTGACTGAATAAGGATGACTGACAGACTGACTGAATAAGGCTGACTGACTGACTGACTGACAGACTGACTGAATAAGGCTGACCGACTGACTGACTGCCTGACTGACTGACTGACTGAATGACTGACTGACTGACTGAGACTGGACTGGACTGACTGACTGACTGACTGACTGAGACTGACTGACTGCTTTAGTGACTAACTGACTGCACAGGACTGACCGACTGACTGACTGACTGACTGCCTGACTGACTGACTGACTGAATGACTGACTGACTGAGACTAAATGACTGACTGCTTGACTGACTGGCTGAAGGACTAACTGACTGACTGAGTGACTGACTGACTGGACTGACTGACTGAGACTGGACTGGACTGACTGACTGACTGACTGAGACTGACTGACTGCTTTAGTGACTAACTGACTGCACACGACTGACCGACTGACTGACTGACTGACTGCCTGACTGACTGACTGACTGAATGACTGACTGACTGAGACTAAATGACTGACTGCTTGACTGACTGGCTGAAGGACTAACTGACTGACTGAGTGACTGACTGACTGGACTGACTGACTGAGACTGAATGACTGAGTGCTTGACTGATTGACTGTCAGACTGACTGACTGACTTCGCAAAAGGGAAAAATAAAAAAAGAAGAATTATAAAATTAGAAAAAAATATTTGCATTTAAGATTTCCTTTCCGGCCGGGACTCGAACCCAGTACCACGCGCTAGGAACCCAACGGTCTAGCCATTAGGCTATCGGAGCTCTGTCGATGGAAGTCTTAAATGTAATAAAAACAAAAAATGCACCTTGGTAATTATTGATTCAAACACTTTGAAATTTACAGGTCGAATAATTAAACTGACTCAGAATTTTTCTCCCTACATAAATAATCAATATTCGCAAAAGAGAAAAATTAAAAAAAAAAGAAGAAGAAATTTCAAATTAGAAACTAAAAGTATACATTGAAGATTTTCGTTCAGGCTGGGACTCGAACCCACGGTCACTCGCTTGGAAGCCTAACACTCTAGCCATTAGGCTATGGGAGCTCTGTCGGTGGGAGTTTTAAATATAATAAAAACAAAAAATGCACCTTGGTAATTGTTTATTTAAACACTTTGAAATCTTCGTGTCGAAAAATTAAACTGACTCAGAATTTTCTTCCCTACATAAATAATCAATAATTGCAAAGGAAAGAAATTGAAAAAAAAAAAAAGAATTTTCAAATTAGAAAAGAAATATATACATTGAAGATATTCGCTCCGGCTGGGACTCGAACCCAGGCCACTCGCTTGGAAGACCAGCGGTCTAGCCATTAGGCTATCGGAGTTCTGTCGAGCGGAGTCTTACTGCCTGACTGATACTGCCTGACTGACAGACTGACTCACTGACTGACTGATACTGACTGACTGACTCACTGACTGACCGAGACTGACTGACTAACTGCCTGACTGACTGAGACTGGACTGACTGACTGACTGACTGACTGACTAACTGACTGACTGAGACTGACTGACTGACTGCTTGACTCTCTGACTGGCTATTTCACTGACTGACTGAATGACTAAATGACTGACTGACACTGACTGACTGACTGCTTGACTACCTGACTGACTGCTTGACTGACTAACTGACTGGACAGGACTGACCGACTGACTGACTGACAGACTGACTGAATAAGGATGACTGACAGACTGACTGAATAAGGCTGACTGACTGACAGACTGACTGAATAAGGCTGACCGACTGACTGACTGCCTGACTGACTGACTGACTGAATGACTGACTGACTGACTGACCGAGACTGACTGACTGACTGACTGAGACTGGACTGGACTGACTGACTGACTGACTGACTGAGACTGACTGACTGCTTTAGTGACTAACTGACTGCACAGGACTGACCGACTGACTGACTGACTGACTGCCTGACTGACTGACTGACTGAATGACTGACTGACTGAGACTAAATGACTGACTGCTTGACTGCTTGGCTGAAGGACTAACTGACTGACTGAGTGACTGACTGACTGGACTGACTGACTGAGACTGAATGACTGAGTGCTTGACTGATTGACTGTCAGACTGACTGACTGACTTCGCAAAAGGGAAAAATAAAAAAAAAAGAATTATAAAATTAGAAAAAAATATTTGCATTTAAGATTTCTTTTCCGGCTGGGATTTGAACCCAGGGCGACACTCATGGAAGCCCAACGCTCTCGCCAATATACTATCGGATCTCTGTTGATCGGTGTCTTAATTATAATAAAAACAAAAAATGCACCTTAGTAATTATTGATCTAAAATCTTTGAAATCAAAAGTCGAATGATTAAACTGACTCAGAATTTCCTTCCGTACATAAATAATCCATATTTGCAAAAGAAAGAAATTGAAAAAAAAAGAATCTTCAAATTTGAAGAGAAATATATACATGGAAGATTTTCGTTCCGGCCGGGACTCGAACCCAGTACCACGCGTTCGGAACCCAACGTTGTAGCCATTAGGCTATCGGAGCTCTGTCGATGGAAGTCTTAAATATAATAAAAACAAAAAATGCACCTTGGTAATTATTGATTCAAACACTTTGAAATTTACAGGTCGAATAATTAAACTGACTCAGAATTTTTCTCCCTACATAAATAATCAATATTCGCAAAAGAGAAAAATTAAAAAAAAAAGAAGAAGAAATTTCAAATTAGAAACTAAAAGTATACATTGAAGATTTTCGTTCAGGCTGGGACTCGAACCCAGGGCCACTCGCTTGGAAGCCTAACACTCTAGCCATTAGTCTATGGGAGCTCTGTCGGTGGGAGTTTTAAATATAATAAAAACAAAAAATGCACCTTGGTAATTGTTTATTTAAACACTTTGAAATCTTCGGGTCGAAAAATTAAACTGACTCAGAATTTTCTTCCCTACATAAATAATCAATAATTGCAAAGGAAAGAAATTGAAAAAAAAAAAAGAATTTTCAAATTAGAAAAGAAATATATACATTGAAGATATTCGCTCCGGCTGGGACTCGAACCCAGGCCACTCGCTTGGAAGACCAGCGGTCTAGCTATTAGGCTATCGGAGTTCTGTCGAGCGGAGTCTTACTGCCTGACTGATACTGCCTGACTGACAGACTGACTCACTGACTGACTGATACTGACTGACTGACTGACCGAGACTGACTGACTAACTGCCTGACTGACTGAGACTGGACTGACTGACTGACTGACTGACTGACTGATTAACTGACTGACTGAGACTGACTGACTGACTGCTTGACTCTCTGACTGGCTATTTCACTGACTGACTGAATGACTAAATGACTGACTGACACTGACTGACTGACTGCTTGACTACCTGACTGACTGCTTGACTGACTAACTGACTGGACAGGACTGACCGACTGACTGACTGACAGACTGACTGAATAAGGCTGACTGACTGACTGACTGACAGACTGACTGAATAAGGCTGACCGACTGACTGACTGCCTGACTGACTGACTGACTGAATGACTAAATGACTGACTGACACTGACTGACTGACTGCTTGACTACCTGACTGACTGCTTGACTGACTAACTGACTGGACAGGACTGACCGACTGACTGACTGACAGACTGACTGAATAAGGCTGACTGACTGACTGACTGACAGACTGACTGAATAAGGCTGACCGACTGACTGACTGCCTGACTGACTGACTGACTGAATGACTGACTGACTGACTGACCGAGACTGACTGACTGACTGACTGAGACTGGACTGGACTGACTGACTGACTGACTGAGACTGACTGACTGCTTTAGTGACTAACTGACTGCACAGGACTGACCGACTGACTGACTGACTGACTGCCTGACTGACTGACTGACTGAATGACTGACTGACTGAGACTAAATGACTGACTGCTTGACTGACTGGCTGAAGGACTAACTGACTGACTGACTGACTGGACTGACTGACTGAGACTGAATGACTGAGTGCTTGACTGATTGACTGTCAGACTGACTGACTGACTTCGCAAAAGGGAAAAATAAAAAAAAAAGAATTATAAAATTAGAAAAAAATATTTGCATTTAAGATTTCCTTTCCGGCTGGGATTTGAACCCAGCGCGACACTCATGGAAGCCCAACGCTCTCGCCAATATACTATCGGATCTCTGTTGATCGGTGTCTTAATTATAATAAAAACAAAAAATGCACCTTAGTAATTATTGATCTAAAATCTTTGAAATCTAAAGGTCGAATGATTAAACTGACTCAGAATTTTCTTCCGTACATAAATAATCCATATTTGCAAAAGAAAGAAATTGAAAAAAAATAAGAATCTTCAAATTAGAAGAGAAATATATACTTGGAAGACTTTCGTTCCGGCCGGGACTCGAACCCAGTACCACGCGCGTGGAACCCAACGGTCTAGCCATTAGGCTATCGGAGCTCTGTCGATGGAAGTCTTAAATATAAAAAAAACAAAAAATGCACCTTGGTAATTATTGATTCAAACACTTTGAAATTTACAGGTCGAATAATTAAACTGACTCAGAATTTTTCTCCCTACATAAATAATCAATATTCGCAAAAGAGAAAAATTAAAAAAAAAGAAGAAGAAATTTCAAATTAGAAACTAAAAGTATACATTGAAGATTTTCGTTCAGGCTGGGACTCGAACCCAGGGCCACTCGCTTGGAAGCCTAACACTCTAGCCATTAGTCTATGGGAGCTCTGTCGGTGGGAGTTTTAAATATAATAAAAACAAAAAATGCACCTTGGTAATTGTTTATTTAAACACTTTGAAATCTTCGTGTCGAAAAATTAAACTGACTCAGAATTTTCTTCCCTACATAAATAATCAATAATTGCAAAGGAAAGAAATTGAAAAAAAAAAGAATTTTCAAATTAGAAAAGAAATATATACATTGAAGATATTCGCTCCGGCTGGGACTCGAACCCAGGCCACTCGCTTGGAAGACCAGCGGTTTAGCCATTAGGCTATCGGAGTTCTGTCGAGCGGAGTCTTACTGCCTGACTGATACTGCCTGACTGACAGACTGACTGATACTGACTGACTGACTCACTGACTGACCGAGACTGACTGACTAACTGCCTGACTGACTGAGACTGGTCTGACTGACTGACTGACTGACTGACTGACTAACTCACTGACTGAGACTGACTGACTGACTGCTTGACTCTCTGACTGGCTATTTCACTGACTGACTGAATGACTAAATGACTGACTGACACTGACTGACTGACTGCTTCACTACCTGACTGACTGCTTGACTACTTGACTGACTGGACAGGACTGACCGACTGACTGACTGACAGACTGACTGAATAAGGATGACTGACAGACTGACTGAATAAGGCTGACTGACTGACTGACTGACAGACTGACTGAATAAGGCTGACCGACTGACTGACTGCCTGACTGACTGACTGACTGAATGACTGACTGACTGACTGAGACTGGACTGGACTGACTGACTGACTGACTGACTGAGACTGACTGACTGCTTTAGTGACTAACTGACTGCACAGGACTGACCGACTGACTGACTGACTGACTGCCTGACTGACTGACTGACTGAATGACTGACTGACTGAGACTAAATGACTGACTGCTTGACTGACTGGCTGAAGGACTAACTGACTGACTGAGTGACTGACTGACTGGACTGACTGACTGAGACTGGACTGGACTGACTGACTGACTGACTGAGACTGACTGACTGCTTTAGTGACTAACTGACTGCACACGACTGACCGACTGACTGACTGACTGACTGCCTGACTGACTGACTGACTGAATGACTGACTGACTGAGACTAAATGACTGACTGCTTGACTGACTGGCTGAAGGACTAACTGACTGACTGAGTGACTGACTGACTGGACTGACTGACTGAGACTGAATGACTGAGTGCTTGACTGATTGACTGTCAGACTGACTGACTGACTTCGCAAAAGGGAAAAATAAAAAAAGAAGAATTATAAAATTAGAAAAAAATATTTGCATTTAAGATTTCCTTTCCGGCCGGGACTCGAACCCAGTACCACGCGCTAGGAACCCAACGGTCTAGCCATTAGGCTATCGGAGCTCTGTCGATGGAAGTCTTAAATGTAATAAAAACAAAAAATGCACCTTGGTAATTATTGATTCAAACACTTTGAAATTTACAGGTCGAATAATTAAACTGACTCAGAATTTTTCTCCCTACATAAATAATCAATATTCGCAAAAGAGAAAAATTAAAAAAAAAAGAAGAAGAAATTTCAAATTAGAAACTAAAAGTATACATTGAAGATTTTCGTTCAGGCTGGGACTCGAACCCACGGCCACTCGCTTGGAAGCCTAACACTCTAGCCATTAGGCTATGGGAGCTCTGTCGGTGGGAGTTTTAAATATAATAAAAACAAAAAATGCACCTTGGTAATTGTTTATTTAAACACTTTGAAATCTTCGTGTCGAAAAATTAAACTGACTCAGAATTTTCTTCCCTACATAAATAATCAATAATTGCAAAGGAAAGAAATTGAAAAAAAAAAAGAATTTTCAAATTAGAAAAGAAATATATACATTGAAGATATTCGCTCCGGCTGGGACTCGAACCCAGGCCACTCGCTTGGAAGACCAGCGGTCTAGCCATTAGGCTATCGGAGTTCTGTCGAGCGGAGTCTTACTGCCTGACTGATACTGCCTGACTGACAGACTGACTCACTGACTGACTGATACTGACTGACTGACTCACTGACTGACCGAGACTGACTGACTAACTGCCTGACTGACTGAGACTGGACTGACTGACTGACTGACTGACTGACTAACTGACTGACTGAGACTGACTGACTGACTGCTTGACTCTCTGACTGGCTATTTCACTGACTGACTGAATGACTAAATGACTGACTGACACTGACTGACTGACTGCTTGACTACCTGACTGACTGCTTGACTGACTAACTGACTGGACAGGACTGACCGACTGACTGACTGACAGACTGACTGAATAAGGATGACTGACAGACTGACTGAATAAGGCTGACTGACTGACAGACTGACTGAATAAGGCTGACCGACTGACTGACTGCCTGACTGACTGACTGACTGAATGACTGACTGACTGACTGACCGAGACTGACTGACTGACTGACTGAGACTGGACTGGACTGACTGACTGACTGACTGACTGAGACTGACTGACTGCTTTAGTGACTAACTGACTGCACAGGACTGACCGACTGACTGACTGACTGACTGCCTGACTGACTGACTGACTGAATGACTGACTGACTGAGACTAAATGACTGACTGCTTGACTGCTTGGCTGAAGGACTAACTGACTGACTGAGTGACTGACTGACTGGACTGACTGACTGAGACTGAATGACTGAGTGCTTGACTGATTGACTGTCAGACTGACTGACTGACTTCGCAAAAGGGAAAAATAAAAAAAAAAGAATTATAAAATTAGAAAAAAATATTTGCATTTAAGATTTCTTTTCCGGCTGGGATTTGAACCCAGGGCGACACTCATGGAAGCCCAACGCTCTCGCCAATATACTATCGGATCTCTGTTGATCGGTGTCTTAATTATAATAAAAACAAAAAATGCACCTTAGTAATTATTGATCTAAAATCTTTGAAATCAAAAGTCGAATGATTAAACTGACTCAGAATTTCCTTCCGTACATAAATAATCCATATTTGCAAAAGAAAGAAATTGAAAAAAAAAGAATCTTCAAATTTGAAGAGAAATATATACATGGAAGATTTTCGTTCCGGCCGGGACTCGAACCCAGTACCACGCGTTCGGAACCCAACGTTGTAGCCATTAGGCTATCGGAGCTCTGTCGATGGAAGTCTTAAATGTAATAAAAACAAAAAATGCACCTTGGTAATTATTGATTCAAACACTTTGAAATTTACAGGTCGAATAATTAAACTGACTCAGAATTTTTCTCCCTACATAAATAATCAATATTCGCAAAAGAGAAAAATTAAAAAAAAAAGAAGAAGAAATTTCAAATTAGAAACTAAAAGTATACATTGAAGATTTTCGTTCAGGCTGGGACTCGAACCCACGGCCACTCGCTTGGAAGCCTAACACTTTAGCCATTAGTCTATGGGAGCTCTGCCGGTGGGAGTTTTAAATATAATAAAAACAAAAAATGCACCTTGGTAATTGTTTATTTAAACACTTTGAAATCTTTGTGTCGAAAAATTAAACTGACTCAGAATTTTCTTCCCTACATAAATAATCAATAATTGCAAAGGAAAGAAATTGAAAAAAAAAAGAATTTTCAAATTAGAAAAGAAATATATACATTGAAGATATTCGCTCCGGCTGGGACTCGAACCCAGGCCACTCGCTTGGAAGACCAGCGGTCTAGCCATTAGGCTATCGGAGTTCTGTCGAGCGGAGTCTTACTGCCTGACTGATACTGCCTGACTGACAGACTGACTCACTGACTGACTGATACTGACTGACTGACTCACTGACTTACCGAGACTGACTGACTAACTGCCTGACTGACTGAGACTGGACTGACTGACTGACTGACTGACTGACTGACTGACTAACTGACTGACTGAGACTGACTGACTGACTGCTTGACTCTCTGACTGGCTATTTCACTGACTGACACTGACTGACTGACTGCTTGACTACCTGACTGACTGCTTGACTGACTAACTGACTGGACAGGACTGACCGACTGACTAACTGACAAACTGACTGAATAAGGCTGACTGACTGACTGACTGACAGACTGACTGAATAAGGCTGACCGACTGACTGACTGCCTGACTGACTGACTGACTGAATGACTGACTGACTGACTGACCGAGACTGACTGACTGACTGACTGAGACTGGACTGGACTGACTGACTGACTGACTGACTGAGACTGACTGACTGCTTTAGTGACTAACTGACTGCACAGGACTGACCGACTGACTGACTGACTGCCTGACTGACTGACTGACTGAATGACTGACTAACTGAGACTAAATGACTGACTGCTTGACTGACTGACTGAGTGACTGACTGACTGGACTGACTGACTGAGACTGAATGACTGAGTGCTTGACTGAGTGACTGACTGACTGACTGACTGACTTCGCAAAAGGGAAAAATAAAAAAAAAGAATTATAAAATTAGAAAAAAATATTTGCATTTAAGATTTCCTTTCCGGCTGGGATTTGAACAAAGGGCGACACTCATGGAAGCCCAACGCTCTCGCCAATATACTATCGGATCTCTGTTGATCGGTGTCTTAATTATAATAAAAACAAAAAATGCACCTTAGTAATTATTGATCTAAAATTTTTTAAATCTAAAGGTCGAATGATTAAACTGACTCAGAATTTTCTTCCGTACATAAATAATCCATATTTCCAAAAGAAAGAAATTGAAAAAAAAAGAATCTTCAAATTAGAAGAGAAATATATACTTGGAAGATTTTCGTTCCGGCCGGGACTCGAACCCAGTACCACGCGCTTGAAACCCAACGGTCTAGCCATTAGGCTATCGGAGCTCTGTCGATGGAAGTCTTAAATATAAAAAAAAACAAAAAATGCACCTTGGTAATTATTGATTCAAACACTTTGAAATTTACAGGTCGAATAATTAAACTGACTCAGAATTTTTCTCCCTACATAAATAATCAATATTCACAAAAGAGAAAAATTAAAAAAAAAGAAGAAGAAATTTCAAATTAGAAACTAAAAGTATACATTGAAGATTTTCGTTCAGGCTGGGACTCGAACCCAGGGCCACTCGCTTGGAAGCCTAACACTCTAGCCATTAGTCTATGGGAGCTCTGTCGGTGGGAGTTTTAAATATAATAAAAACAAAAAATGCACCTTGGTAATTGTTTATTTAAACACTTTGAAATCTTCGTGTCGAAAAATTAAACTGACTCAGAATTTTCTTCCCTACATAAATAATCAATAATTGCAAAGGAAAGAAATTGAAAAAAAAAAAAAAAGAATTTCCAAATTAGAAAAGAAATATATACATTGAAGATATTCGCTCCGGCTGGGACTCGAACCCAGGCCACTCGCTTGGAAGACCAGCGGTCTAGCCATTAGGCTATCGGAGTTCTGTCGAGCGGAGTCTTACTGCCTGACTGATACTGCCTGACTGACAGACTGACTCACTGACTGACTGATACTGACTGACTGACTCACTGACTGACCGAGACTGACTGACTAACTGCCTGACTGACTGAGACTGGACTGACTGACTGACTGACTGACTAACTGACTGACTGACTGACTAACTGACTGACTGAGACTGACTGACTGACTGCTTGACTCTCTGACTGGCTATTTCACTGACTGACTGAATGACTAAATGACTGACTGACACTGACTGACTGACTGCTTGACTACCTGACTGACTGCTTGACTGACTAACTGACTGGACAGGACTGACCGACTGACTGACTGACAGACTGACTGAATAAGGATGACTGACAGACTGACTGAATAAGGCTGACTGACTGACTGACTGACAGACTGACTGAATAAGGCTGACCGACTGACTGACTGCCTGACTGACTGACTGACTGAATGACTGACTGACTGACTGACTGACTGAGACTGGACTGGACTGACTGACTGACTGACTGACTGAGACTGACTGACTGCTTTAGTGACTAACTGACTGCACAGGACTGACCGACTGACTGACTGACTGACTGCCTGACTGACTGACTGACTGAATGACTGACTGACTGAGACTAAATGACTGAGACTAAATGACTGACTGCTTGACTGACTGGCTGAAGGACTAACTGACTGACTGAGTGACTGACTGACTGGACTGACTGACTGAGACTGAATGACTGAGTGCTTGACTGATTGACTGTCAGACTGACGGACTGACTTCGCAAAAGGGAAAAATAAAAAAAAAAAGAATTATAAAATTAGAAAAAAATATTTGCATATAACATTTCCTTTCCGGCTGGGATTTGAACCCAGGGCGACACTCATGGAAGCCCAACGCTCTCGCCAATATACTATCGGATCTCTGTTGATCGGTGTCTTAATTATAATAAAAACAAAAAATGCACCTTAGTAATTATTGATCTAAAATCTTTGAAATCTAAAGGTCGAATCATTAAACTGACTCAGAATTTTCTTCCGTACATAAATAATCCATATTTGCAAAAGAAAGAAATTGAAAAAAAAAAGAATCTTCAAATTAGAAGAGAAATATATACATGGAAGATTTTCGTTCCGGCCGGGACTCGAACCCAGTACCACGCGCTTGGAACCCAACGGTCTAGCCATTAGGCTATCGGAGCTCTGTCGATGGAAGTCTTAAATATAATAAAAACAAAAAATGCACCTTGGTAATTATTGATTCAAACACTTTGAAATTTACAGGTCGAATAATTAAACTGACTCAGAATTTTTCTCCCTACATAAATAATCAATATTCGCAAAAGAGAAAAATTTAAAAAAAAAGAAGAAGAAATTTCAAAGTAGAAACTAAAAGTATACATTGAAGATTTTCGTTCAGGCTGGGACTCGAACCCAGGGCCACTCGCTTGGAAGCCTAACACTCTAGCCATTAGTCTATGGGAGCTCTGTCGGTGGGAGTTTTAAATATAATAAAAACAAAAAATGCACCTTGGTAATTGTTTTTTTAAACACTTTGAAATCTTCGTGTCGAAAAATTAAACTGACTCAGAATTTTCTTCCCTACATAAATAATCAATAATTGCAAAGGAAAGAAATTGAAAAAAAAAAGAATTTTCAAATTAGAAAAGAAATATATACATTGAAGATATTCGCTCCGGCTGGGACTCGAACCCAGGCCACTCGCTTGGAAGACCAGCGGTCTAGCCATTAGGCTATCGGAGTTCTGTCGAGCGGAGTCTTACTGCCTGACTGATACTGCCTGACTGACAGACTGACTCACTGACTGACTGATACTGACTGACTGACTCACTGACTGACCGAGACTGACTGACTAACTGCCTGACTGACTGAGACTGGACTGACTGACTGACTGACTGACAGACTGACTGAATAAGGCTGACCGACTGACTGACTGCCTGACTGACTGACTGACTGAATGACTGACTGACTGACTGACCGAGACTGACTGACTGACTGACTGAGACTGGACTGGACTGACTGACTGACTGACTGACTGAGACTGACTGACTGCTTTAGTGACTAACTGACTGCACAGGACTGACCGACTGACTGACTGACTGACTGACTGACTGACTGAATGACTGACTGACTGAGACTAAATGACTGACTGCTTGACTGACTGGCTGAAGGACTAACTGACTGACTGAGTGACTGACTGACTGGACTGACTGACTGAGACTGAATGACTGAGTGCTTGACTGATTGACTGTCAGACTGACTGACTGACTTCGCAAAAGGGAAAAATAAAAATAAAAGAATTATAAAATTAGAAAAAAATATTTGCATATAAGATTTCCTTTCCGGCTGGGATTTGAACCCAGGGCGACACTCATGGAAGCCCAACGCTCTCGCCAATATACTATCGGATCTCTGTTGATCGGTGTCTTAATTATAATAAAAACAAAAAATGCAACTTAGTAATTATTGATCTAAAATCTTTGAAATCTAAAGGTCGAATGATTAAACTGACTCAGAATTTTCTTCCGTACATAAATAATCCATATTTGCAAAAGAAAGAAATTGAAAAAAAAAAAGAATCTTCAAATTAGAAGAGAAATATATACATGGAAGATTTTCGTTCCGGCCGGGACTCGAACCCAGTACCACGCGCTTGGAACCCAACGGTCTAGCCATTAGGCTATCGGAGCTCTGTCGATGGAAGTCTTAAATATAATAAAAACAAAAAATGCACCTTGGTAATTATTGATTCAAACACTTTGAAATTTACAGGTCGAATAATTAAACTGACTCAGAATTTTTCTCCCTACATAAATAATCAATATTCGCAAAAGAGAAAAATTAAAAAAAAAAAGAAGAAGAAATTTCGAATTAGAAACTAAAAGTATACATTGAAGATTTTCGTTCAGGCTGGGACTCGAACCCAGGGCCACTCGCTTGGAAGCCTAACACTCTAGCCATTAGTCTATGGCAGCTCTGTCGGTGGGAGTTTTAAATATAATAAAAACAAAAAATGCACCTTAGTAATTGTTTATTTAAACACTTTGAAATCTTTGTGTCGAAAAATTAAACTGACTCAGAATTTTCTTCCCTACATAAATAATCAATAATTGCAAAGGAAAGAAATTGAAAAAAAAAAGAATTTTCAAATTAGAAAAGAAATATATACATTGAAGATATTCGCTCCGGCTGGGACTCGAACCCAGGCCACTCGCTTGGAAGACCAGCGGTCTAGCCATTAGGCTATCGGAGTTCTGTCGAGCGGAGTCTTACTGCCTGACTGATACTGCCTAACTGACAGACTGACTCACTGACTGACTGATACTGACTGACTGACTCACTGACTGACCGAGACTGACTGACTAACTGCCTGACTGACTGAGACTGGACTGACTGACTGACTGACTGACTGACTGACTAACTGACTGACTGACTCACTGACTGACCGAGACTGACTGACTAACTGCCTGACTGACTGAGACTGGACTGACTGACTGACTGACTGACTGACTGACTAACTGACTGACTGAGACTGACTGACTGACTGGACAGGACTGACCGACTGACTGACTGACAGACTGACTGAATAAGGCTGACTGACTGACTGACTGACAGACTGACTGAATAAGGCTGACCGACTGCCTGACTGACTGACTGACTGAATGACTGACTGACTGAGACTGGACTGGACTGACTGACTGACTGACTGACTGAGACTGACTGACTGCTTTAGTGACTAACTGACTGCACAGGACTGACCGACTGACTGACTGACTGACTGCATGACTGACTGACTGACTGAATGACTGACTGACTGAGACTAAATGACTGACTGCTTGACTGACTGGCTGAAGGACTAACTGACTGACTGAGTGACTGACTGACTGGACTGACTGACTGAGACTGAATGACTGTCAGACTGACTGACTGACTTCGCAAAAGGGAAAAATAAAAATAAAAGAATTATAAAATTAGAAAAAAATATTTGCATTTAAGATTTCCTTTCCGGCTGGGATTTGAACCCAGGGCGACACTCATGGAAGCCCAACGCTCTCGCCAATATACTATCGGATCTCTGTTGATCGGTGTCTTAATTATAATAAAAACAAAAAATGCACCTTAGTAATTATTGATCTAAAATCTTTGAAATCTAAAGGTCGAATGATTAAACTGACTCAGAATTTTCTTCCGTACATAAATAATCCATATTTGCAAAAGAAAGAAATTGAAAAAAAAAAGAATCTTCAAATTAGAAGAGAAATATATACATGGAAGATTTTCGTTCCGGCCGGGACTCGAACCCAGTACCACGCGCTTGGAACCCAACGGTCTAGCCATTAGGCTATCGGAGCTCTGTCGATGGAAGTCTTAAATATAATAAAAACAAAAAATGCACCTTGGTAATTATTGATTCAAACACTTTGAAATTTACAGGTCGAATAATTAAACTGACTCAGAATTTTTCTCCCTACATAAATAATCAATATTCGCAAAAGAGAAAAATTAAAAAAAAAAAGAAGAAGAAATTTCAAATTAGAAACTAAAAGTATACATTGAAGATTTTCGTTCAGGCTGGGACTCGAACCCAGGGCCACTCGCTTGGAAGCCTAACACTCTAGCCATTTGTCTATGGGAGCTCTGTCGGTGGGAGTTTTAAATATAATAAAAACAAAAAATGCACCTTGGTAATTGTTTATTTAAACACTTTGAAATCTTCGTGTCGAAAAATTAAACTGACTCAGAATTTTCTTCCCTACATAAATAATCAATAATTGCAAAGGAAAGAAATTGAAAAAAAAAAGAATTTTCAAATTAGAAAAGAAATATATACATTGAAGATATTCGCTCCGGCTGGGACTCGAACCCAGGCCACTCGCTTGGAAGACCAGCGGTCTAGCCATTAGGCTATCGGAGTTCTGTCGAGCGGAGTCTTACTGCCTGACTGATACTGCCTGACTGACAGACTGACTCACTGACTGACTGATACTGACTGACTGACTCACTGACTGACCGAGACTGACTGACTAACTGCCTGACTGACTGAGACTGGACTGACTGACTGACTGACTGACTGACTGACTAACTGACTGACTGACTCACTGACTGACCGAGACTGACTGACTAACTGCCTGACTGACTGAGACTGGACTGACTGACTGACTGACTGACTGACTGACTAACTGACTGACTGAGACTGACTGACTGACTGGACAGGACTGACCGACTGACTGACTGACAGACTGACTGAATAAGGCTGACTGACTGACTGACTGACAGACTGACTGAATAAGGCTGACCGACTGCCTGACTGACTGACTGACTGAATGACTGACTGACTGAGACTGGACTGGACTGACTGACTGACTGACTGACTGAGACTGACTGACTGCTTTAGTGACTAACTGACTGCACAGGACTGACCGACTGACTGACTGACTGACTGCATGACTGACTGACTGACTGAATGACTGACTGACTGAGACTAAATGACTGACTGCTTGACTGACTGGCTGAAGGACTAACTGACTGACTGAGTGACTGACTGACTGGACTGACTGACTGAGACTGAATGACTGAGTGCTTGACTGATTGACTGTCAGACTGACTTCGCAAAAGGGAAAAATAAAAATAAAGAATTATAAAATTAGAAAAAAATATTTGCATTTAAGATTTCCTTTCCGGCTGGGATTTGAACCCAGGGCGACACTCATGGAAGCCCAACGCTCTCGCCAATATACTATCGGATCTCTGTTGATCGGTGTCTTAATTATAATAAAAACAAAAAATGCACCTTAGTAATTATTGATCTAAAATCTTTGAAATCTAAAGGTCGAATGATTAAACTGACTCAGAATTTTCTTCCGTACATAAATAATCCATATTTGCAAAAGAAAGAAATTGAAAAAAAAAAGAATCTTCAAATTAGAAGAGAAATATATACATGGAAGATTTTCGTTCCGGCCGGGACTCGAACCCAGTACCACGCGCTTGGAACCCAACGGTCTAGCCATTAGGCTATCGGAGCTCTGTCGATGGAAGTCTTAAATATAATAAAAACAAAAAATTCACCTTGGTAATTATTGATTCAAACACTTTGAAATTTACAGGTCGAATAATTAAACTGACTCAGAATTTTTCTCCCTACATAAAAAATCAATATTCGCAAAAGAGAAAAATTAAAAAAAAAAGAAGAAGAAATTTCAAATTAGAAACTAAAAGTATACATTGAAGATTTTCGTTCAGGCTGGGACTCGAACCCAGGGCCACTCGCTTGGAAGCCTAACACTCTAGCCATTTGTCTATGGGAGCTCTGTCGGTGGGAGTTTTAAATATAATAAAAACAAAAAATGCACCTTGGTAATTGTTTATTTAAACACTTTGAAATCTTTGTGTCGAAAAATTAAACTGACTCAGAATTTTCTTCCCTACATAAATAATCAATAATTGCAAAGGAAAGAAATTGAAAAAAAAAAAAAGAATTTTCCAATTAGAAAAGAAATATATACATTGAAGATATTCGCTCCGGCTGGGACTCGAACCCAGGCCACTCGCTTGGAAGACCAGCGGTCTAGCCATTAGGCTATCGGAGTTCTGTCGAGCGGAGTCTTACTGCCTGACTGATACTGCCTGACTGACAGACTGACTCACTGACTGACTGATACTGACTGACTGACTCACTGACTGACCGAGACTGACTGACTAACTGCCTGACTGACTGAGACTGGACTGACTGACTGACTGACTGACTGACTGACTAACTGACTGACTGACTCACTGACTGACCGAGACTGACTGACTAACTGCCTGACTGACTGAGACTGGACTGACTGACTGACTGACTGACTGACTGACTAACTGACTGACTGAGACTGACTGACTGACTGGACAGGACTGACCGACTGACTGACTGACAGACTGACTGAATAAGGCTGACTGACTGACTGACTGACAGACTGACTGAATAAGGCTGACCGACTGCCTGACTGACTGACTGACTGAATGACTGACTGACTGAGACTGGACTGGACTGACTGACTGACTGACTGACTGAGACTGACTGACTGCTTTAGTGACTAACTGACTGCACAGGACTGACCGACTGACTGACTGACTGACTGCATGAGTGACTGACTGACTGAATGACTGACTGACTGAGACTAAATGACTGACTGCTTGACTGACTGGCTGAAGGACTAACTGACTGACTGAGTGACTGACTGACTGGACTGACTGACTGAGACTGAATGACTGAGTGCTTGACTGATTGACTGTCAGACTGACTGACTGACTTCGCAAAAGGGAAAAATAAAAATAAAAGAATTATAAAATTAGAAAAAAATATTTGCATTTAAGATTTCCTTTCCGGCTGGGATTTGAACCCAGGGCGACACTCATGGAAGCCCAACGCTCTCGCCAATATACTATCGGATCTCTGTTGATCGGTGTCTTAATTATAATAAAAACAAAAAATGCACCTTAGTAATTATTGATCTAAAATCTTTGAAATCTAAAGGTCGAATGATTAAACTGACTCAGAATTTTCTTCCGTACATAAATAATCCATATTTGCAAAAGAAAGAAATTGAAAAAAAAAAGAATCTTCAAATTAGAAGAGAAATATATACATGGAAGATTTTCGTTCCGGCCGGGACTCGAACCCAGTACCACGCGCTTGGAACCCAACGGTCTAGCCATTAGGCTATCGGAGCTCTGTCGATGGAAGTCTTAAATATAATAAAAACAAAAAATGCACCTTGGTAATTATTGATTCAAACACTTTGAAATTTACAGGTCGAATAATCAAACTGACTCAGAATTTTTCTCCCTACATAAATAATCAATATTCGCAAAAGAGAAAAATTAAAAAAAAAAGAAGAAGAAATTTCAAATTAGAAACTAAAAGTATACATTGAAGATTTTCGTTCAGGCTGGGACTCGAACCCAGGGCCACTCGCTTGGAAGCCTAACACTCTAGCCATTTGTCTATGGGAGCTCTGTCGGTGGGAGTTTTAAATATAATAAAAACAAAAAATGCACCTTGGTAATTGTTTATTTAAACACTTTGAAATCTTTGTGTCGAAAAATTAAACTGACTCAGAATTTTCTTCCCTACATAAATAATCAATAATTGCAAAGGAAAGAAATTGAAAAAAAAAAAGAATTTTCAAATTAGAAAAGAAATATATACATTGAAGATATTCGCTCCGGCTGGGACTCGAACCCAGGCCACTCGCTTGGAAGACCAGCGGTCTAGCCATTAGGCTATCGGAGTTCTGTCGAGCGGAGTCTTACTGCCTGACTGATACTGCCTGACTGACAGACTGACTCACTGACTGACTGATACTGACTGACTGACTCACTGACTGACCGAGACTGACTGACTAACTGCCTGACTAACTGAGACTGGACTGAACGACTGACTGACTGACTGACTGACTAACTGACTGACTGAGACTGACTGACTGACTCCTTGACTCTCTGACTGGCTATTTCACTGACTGACTGAATGACTAAATGACTGACTGACACTGACTGACTGACTGCTTGACTACCTGACTGACTGCTTGACTGACTAACTGACTGGACAGGACTGACCGACTGACTGACTGACAGACTGACTGAATAACTATGACTGACAGACTGACTGAATAAGGCTGACTGACTGACTGACTGACAGACTGACTGAATAAGGCTGACCGACTGACTGACTGCCTGACTGACTGACTGACTGAATGACTGACTGACTGACTGACCGAGACTGACTGACTGACTGACTGAGACTGGACTGGACTGACTGACTGACTGACTGACTGAGACTGACTGACTGCTTTAGTGACTAACTGACTGCACAGGACTGACCGACTGACTGACTGACTGACTGCCTGACTGACTGACTGACTGAATGACTGACTGACTGAGACTAAATGACTGACTGCTTGACTGACTGGCTGAAGGACTAACTGACTGACTGGACTGACTGACTGAGACTGAATGACTGAGTGCTTGACTGATTGACTGTCAGACTGACTGACTGACTTCGCAAAAGGGAAAAATAAAAATAAAAGAATTATAAAATTAGAAAAAAATATTTGCATTTAAGATTTCCTTTCCGGCTGGGATTTGAACCCAGGGCGACACTCATGGAAGCCCAACGCTCTCGCCAATATACTATCGGATCTCTGTTGATCGGTGTCTTAATTATAATAAAAACAAAAAATGCACCTTAGTAATTATTGATCTAAAATCTTTGAAATCTAAAGTTCGAATGATTGAACTGACTCAGAATTTTCTTCCGTACATAAATAATCCATATTTGCAAAAGAAAGAAATTGAAAAAAAAAAAAGAATCTTCAAATTAGAAGAGAAATATATACATGGAAGATTTTCGTTCCGGCCGGGACTCGAACCCAGTACCACGCGTTTGGAACCCAACGGTCTAGCCATTAGGCTATCGGAGCTCTGTCGATGGAAGTCTTAAATATAATAAAAACAAAAAATGCACCTTGGTAATTATTGATTCAAACACTTTGAAATTTACAGGTCGAATAATTAAACTGACTCAGAATTTTTCTCCCTACATAAATAATCAATATTCGCAAAAGAGAAAAATTAAAAAAAAAGAAGAAGAAATTTCAAATTAGAAACTAAAAGTATACATTGAAGATTTTCGTTCAGGCTGGGACTCGAACATAGGGCCACTCGCTTGGAAGCCTAACACTCTAGCCATTAGTCTATGGGAGCTCTGTCGGTGGGAGTTTTAAATATAATAAAAACAAAAAATGCACCTTGGTAATTGTTTATTTAAACACTTTGAAATCTTCGTGTCGAAAAATTAAACTGACTCAGAATTTTCTTCCCTACATAAATAATCAATAATTGCAAAGGAAAGAAATTGAAAAAAAAAAGAATTTTCAAATTAGAAAAGAAATATATACATTGAAGATATTCGCTCCGGCTGGGACTCGAACCCAGGCCACTCGCTTGGAAGACCAGCGGTCTAGCCATTAGGCTATCGGAGTTCTGTCGAGCGGAGTCTTACTGCCTGACTGATACTGCCTGACAGACTGACTCACTGACTGACTGATACTGACTGACTGACTCACTGACTGACCGAGACTGACTGACTAACTGCCTGACTGACTGAGACTGGACTGACTGACTGACTGACTGACCGAGACTGACTGACTAACTGCCTGACTGCTTGACTCTCTGACTGGCTATTTCACTGACTGACTGAATGACTAAATGACTGACTGACACTGACTGACTGACTGCTTGACTACCTGACTGACTGCTTGACTGACTAACTGACTGGACAGGACTGACCGACTGACTGACTGACAGACTGACTGAATAAGGATGACTGACAGACTGACTGAATAAGGCTCACTGACTGACTGACTGACAGACTGACTGAATAAGGCTGACCGACTGACTGACTACCTGACTGACTGACTGACTGAATGACTGACTGACTGACTGACCGAGACTGACTGACTGACTGACTGAGACTGGACTGGACTGACTGACTGACTGAGACTGACTGACTGCTTTAGTGACTAACTGACTGCACAGGACTGACCGACTGACTGACTGCCTGACTGACTGACTGACTGAGACTAAATGACTGACTGCTTGACTGACTGGCTGAAGGACTAACTGACTGACTGAGTGACTGACTGACTGGACTGACTGACTGAGACTGAATGACTGAGTGCTTGACTGATTGACTGTCAGACTGACTGACTGACTTCGCAAAAGGGAAAAATAAAAAAAAAAAAGAATTATAAAATTAGAAAAAAATATTTGCATTTAAGATTTCCTTTCCGGCCGGGACTCGAACCCAGTACCACGCGCTAGGAGTCCAACGGTCTAGCCATTAGGCTATCGGAGCTCTGTCGATGGAAGTCTTAAATATAATAAAAACAAAAAATGCACCTTGGTAATTATTGATTCAAACACTTTGAAATTTACAGGTCGAATAATTAAACTGACTCAGAATTTTTCTCCCTACATAAATAATCAATATTCGCAAAAGAGAAAAATTAAAAAAAAAAGAAGAAGAAATTTCAAATTAGAAACTAAAAGTATACATTGAAGATTTTCGTTCAGACTGGGACTCGAACCCAGGGCCACTCGCTTGGAAGCCTAACACTCTAGCCATTAGTCTATGGGAGCTCAGTCGGTGGGAGTTTTAAATATAATAAAAACAAAAAATGCACCTTGGTAATTGTTTATTTAAACACTTTGAAATCTTCGTGTCGAAAAATTAAACTGACTCAGAATTTTCTTCCCTACATAAATAATCAATAATTGCAAAGGAAAGAAATTGAAAAAAAAAAGAATTTTCAAATTAGAAAAGAAATATATACATTGAAGATATTCGCTCCGGCTGGGACTCGAACCCAGGCCACTCGCTTGGAAGACCAGCGGTCTAGCCATTAGGCTATCGGAGTTCTGTCGAGCGGAGTCTTACTGCCTGACTGATACTGCCTGACTGACAGACTGACTCACTGACTGACTGATACTGACTGACTGACTCACTGACTGACCGAGACTGACTGACCAACTGCCTGACTGACTGAGACTGGACTGACTGACTGACTGACTGACTGACTGACTAACTGACTGACTGAGACTGACTGACTGACTGCTTGACTCTCTGACTGGCTATTTCACTGACTGACTGAATGACTAAATGACTGACTGACACTGACTGACTGACTGCTTGACTACCTGACTGACTGCTTGACTGACTAACTGACTGGACAGGACTGACCGACTGACTGACTGACAGACTGACTGAATAAGGATGACTGACAGACTGACTGAATAAGGCTGACTGACTGACTGACTGACAGACTGACTGAATAAGGCTGACCGACTGACTGACTGCCTGACTGACTGACTGGCTGAATGACTGACTGACTGACTGACCGAGACTGACTGACTGACTGACTGAGACTGGACTGGACTGACTGACTGACTGACTGACTGAGACTGACTGACTGCTTTAGTGACTAACTGACTGCACAGGACTGACCGACTGACTGACTGACTGACTGCCTGACTGACTGACTGACTGAATGACTGACTGACTGAGACTAAATGACTGACTGCTTGACTGACTGGCTGAAGGACTAACTGACTGACTGGACTGACTGACTGAGACTGAATGACTGAGTGCTTGACTGATTGACTGTCAGACTGACTGACTGACTTCGCAAAAGGGAAAAATAAAAATAAAAGAATTATAAAATTAGAAAAAAATATTTGCATTTAAGATTTCCTTTCCGGCTGGGATTTGAACCCAGGGCGACACTCATGGAAGCCCAACGCTCTCGCCAATATACTATCGGATCTCTGTTGATCGGTGTCTTAATTATAATAAAAACAAAAAATGCACCTTAGTAATTATTGATCTAAAATCTTTGAAATCTAAAGTTCGAATGATTGAACTGACTCAGAATTTTCTTCCGTACATAAATAATCCATATTTGCAAAAGAAAGAAATTGAAAAAAAAAAAAGAATCTTCAAATTAGAAGAGAAATATATACATGGAAGATTTTCGTTCCGGCCGGGACTCGAACCCAGTACCACGCGTTTGGAACCCAACGGTCTAGCCATTAGGCTATCGGAGCTCTGTCGATGGAAGTCTTAAATATAATAAAAACAAAAAATGCACCTTGGTAATTATTGATTCAAACACTTTGAAATTTACAGGTCGAATAATTAAACTGACTCAGAATTTTTCTCCCTACATAAATAATCAATATTCGCAAAAGAGAAAAATTAAAAAAAAAGAAGAAGAAATTTCAAATTAGAAACTAAAAGTATACATTGAAGATTTTCGTTCAGGCTGGGACTCGAACATAGGGCCACTCGCTTGGAAGCCTAACACTCTAGCCATTAGTCTATGGGAGCTCTGTCGGTGGGAGTTTTAAATATAATAAAAACAAAAAATGCACCTTGGTAATTGTTTATTTAAACACTTTGAAATCTTCGTGTCGAAAAATTAAACTGACTCAGAATTTTCTTCCCTACATAAATAATCAATAATTGCAAAGGAAAGAAATTGAAAAAAAAAAGAATTTTCAAATTAGAAAAGAAATATATACATTGAAGATATTCGCTCCGGCTGGGACTCGAACCCAGGCCACTCGCTTGGAAGACCAGCGGTCTAGCCATTAGGCTATCGGAGTTCTGTCGAGCGGAGTCTTACTGCCTGACTGATACTGCCTGACAGACTGACTCACTGACTGACTGATACTGACTGACTGACTCACTGACTGACCGAGACTGACTGACTAACTGCCTGACTGACTGAGACTGGACTGACTGACTGACTGACTGACCGAGACTGACTGACTAACTGCCTGACTGCTTGACTCTCTGACTGGCTATTTCACTGACTGACTGAATGACTAAATGACTGACTGACACTGACTGACTGACTGCTTGACTACCTGACTGACTGCTTGACTGACTAACTGACTGGACAGGACTGACCGACTGACTGACTGACAGACTGACTGAATAAGGATGACTGACAGACTGACTGAATAAGGCTCACTGACTGACTGACTGACAGACTGACTGAATAAGGCTGACCGACTGACTGACTACCTGACTGACTGACTGACTGAATGACTGACTGACTGACTGACCGAGACTGACTGACTGACTGACTGAGACTGGACTGGACTGACTGACTGACTGAGACTGACTGACTGCTTTAGTGACTAACTGACTGCACAGGACTGACCGACTGACTGACTGCCTGACTGACTGACTGACTGAGACTAAATGACTGACTGCTTGACTGACTGGCTGAAGGACTAACTGACTGACTGAGTGACTGACTGACTGGACTGACTGACTGAGACTGAATGACTGAGTGCTTGACTGATTGACTGTCAGACTGACTGACTGACTTCGCAAAAGGGAAAAATAAAAAAAAAAAAGAATTATAAAATTAGAAAAAAATATTTGCATTTAAGATTTCCTTTCCGGCCGGGACTCGAACCCAGTACCACGCGCTAGGAGTCCAACGGTCTAGCCATTAGGCTATCGGAGCTCTGTCGATGGAAGTCTTAAATATAATAAAAACAAAAAATGCACCTTGGTAATTATTGATTCAAACACTTTGAAATTTACAGGTCGAATAATTAAACTGACTCAGAATTTTTCTCCCTACATAAATAATCAATATTCGCAAAAGAGAAAAATTAAAAAAAAAAGAAGAAGAAATTTCAAATTAGAAACTAAAAGTATACATTGAAGATTTTCGTTCAGACTGGGACTCGAACCCAGGGCCACTCGCTTGGAAGCCTAACACTCTAGCCATTAGTCTATGGGAGCTCAGTCGGTGGGAGTTTTAAATATAATAAAAACAAAAAATGCACCTTGGTAATTGTTTATTTAAACACTTTGAAATCTTCGTGTCGAAAAATTAAACTGACTCAGAATTTTCTTCCCTACATAAATAATCAATAATTGCAAAGGAAAGAAATTGAAAAAAAAAAGAATTTTCAAATTAGAAAAGAAATATATACATTGAAGATATTCGCTCCGGCTGGGACTCGAACCCAGGCCACTCGCTTGGAAGACCAGCGGTCTAGCCATTAGGCTATCGGAGTTCTGTCGAGCGGAGTCTTACTGCCTGACTGATACTGCCTGACTGACAGACTGACTCACTGACTGACTGATACTGACTGACTGACTCACTGACTGACCGAGACTGACTGACCAACTGCCTGACTGACTGAGACTGGACTGACTGACTGACTGACTGACTGACTGACTAACTGACTGACTGAGACTGACTGACTGACTGCTTGACTCTCTGACTGGCTATTTCACTGACTGACTGAATGACTAAATGACTGACTGACACTGACTGACTGACTGCTTGACTACCTGACTGACTGCTTGACTGACTAACTGACTGGACAGGACTGACCGACTGACTGACTGACAGACTGACTGAATAAGGATGACTGACAGACTGACTGAATAAGGCTGACTGACTGACTGACTGACAGACTGACTGAATAAGGCTGACCGACTGACTGACTGCCTGACTGACTGACTGGCTGAATGACTGACTGACTGACTGACCGAGACTGACTGACTGACTGACTGAGACTGGACTGGACTGACTGACTGACTGAGACTGACTGACTGCTTTAGTGACTAACTGACTGCACAGGACTGACCGACTGACTGACTGACTGACTGCATGACTGACTGACTGACTGAATGACTGACTGACTGAGACTAAATGACTGACTGCTTGACTGACTGGCTGAAGGACTAACTGACTGACTGAGTGACTGACCGACTGGACTGACTGACTGAGACTGAATGACTGAGTGCTTGACTGATTGACTGTCAGACTGACGGACTGACTTCGCAAAAGGGAAAAATAAAAAAAAAGAATTATAAAATTAGAAAAAAATATTTGCATATAAGATTTCCTTTCCGGCTGGGATTTGAACCCAGGGCGACACTCATGGAAGCCCAACGCTCTCGCCAATATACTATCGGATCTCTGTTGATCGGTGTCTTAATTATAATAAAAACAAAAAATGCACCTTAGTAATTATTGATCTAAAATCTTTGAAATCTAAAGGTCGAATCATTAAACTGACTCAGAATTTTCTTCCGTACATAAATAATCCATATTTGCAAAAGAAAGAAATTGAAAAAAAAAAGAATCTTCAAATTAGAAGAGAAATATATACATGGAAGATTTTCGTTCCGGCCGGGACTCGAACCCAGTACCACGCGCTTGGAACCCAACGGTCTAGCCATTAGGCTATCGGAGTTCTGTCGAGCGGAGTCTTACTGCCTGACTGATACTGCCTGACTGACAGACTGACTCACTGACTGACTGATACTGACTGACTGACTCTCTGACTGACCGAGACTGACTGACTAACTGCCTGACTGACTGAGACTGGACTGACTGACTGACTGACTGACTGACTAACTGACTGACTGAGACTGACTGACTGACTGCTTGACTCTCTGACTGGCTATTTGACTGACTGACTGACTGAATGACTAAATGACTGACTGACTGCTTGACTACCTGACTGACTGCTTGACTGACTATCTGACTGGACAGGACTGACCGACTGACTGACTGACAGACTGACTGAATAAGGATGAGTGACAGACTGACTGAATAAGGCTGACTGACTGACTGACTGACAGACTGACTGAATAAGGCTGACCGACTGACTGACTGCCTGACTGACTGACTGACTGAATGACTGACTGACTGACTGACCGAGACTGACTGACTGACTGACTGAGACTGGACTGGACTGACTGACTGACTGACTGACTGAGACTGACTGACTGCTTTAGTGACTAACTGACTGCACAGGACTGACCGACTGACTGACTGACTGACTGACTGACTGACTGAATGACTGACTGACTGAGACTAAATGACTGACTGCTTGACTGACTGGCTGAAGGACTAACTGACTGACTGAGTGACTGACTGACTGGACTGACTGACTGAGACTGAATGACTGAGTGCTTGACTGATTGACTGTCAGACTGACTGACTGACTTCGCAAAAGGGAAAAATAAAAATAAAAGAATTATAAAATTAGAAAAAAATATTTGCATTTAAGATTTCCTTTCCGGCTGGGATTTGAACCCAGGGCGACACTCATGGAAGCCCAACGCTCTCGCCAATATACTATCGGATCTCTGTTGATCGGTGTCTTAATTATAATAAAAACAAAAAATGCAACTTAGTAATTATTGATCTAAAATCTTTGAAATCTAAAGGTCGAATGATTAAACTGACTCAGAATTTTCTTCCGTACATAAATAATCCATATTTGCAAAAGAAAGAAATTGAAAAAAAAAAAGAATCTTCAAATTAGAAGAGAAATATATACATGGAAGATTTTCGTTCCGGCCGGGACTCGAACCCAGTACCACGCGCTTGGAACCCAACGGTCTAGCCATTAGGCTATCGGAGCTCTGTCGATGGAAGTCTTAAATATAATAAAAACAAAAAATGCACCTTGGTAATTATTGATTCAAACACTTTGAAATTTACAGGTCGAATAATTAAACTGACTCAGAATTTTTCTCCCTACATAAATAATCAATATTCGCAAAAGAGAAAAATTAAAAAAAAAAAAGAAGAAGAAATTTCGAATTAGAAACTAAAAGTATACATTGAAGATTTTCGTTCAGGCTGGGACTCGAACCCAGGGCCACTCGCTTGGAAGCCTAACACTCTAGCCATTAGTCTATGGCAGCTCTGTCGGTGGGAGTTTTAAATATAATAAAAACAAAAAATGCACCTTAGTAATTGTTTATTTAAACACTTTGAAATCTTCGTGTCGAAAAATTAAACTGACTCAGAATTTTCTTCCCTACATAAATAATCAATAATTGCAAAGGAAAGAAATTGAAAAAAAAAAGAATTTTCAAATTAGAAAAGAAATATATACATTGAAGATATTCGCTCCGGCTGGGACTCGAACCCAGGCCACTCGCTTGGAAGACCAGCGGTCTAGCCATTAGGCTATCGGAGTTCTGTCGAGCGGAGTCTTACTGCCTGACTGATACTGCCTAACTGACAGACTGACTCACTGACTGACTGATACTGACTGACTGACTCACTGACTGACCGAGACTGACTGACTAACTGCCTGACTGACTGAGACTGGACTGACTGACTGACTGACTGACTGACTGACTGACTGACTGACTAACTGACTGACTGACTCACTGACTGACCGAGACTGACTGACTAACTGCCTGACTGACTGAGACTGGACTGACTGACTGACTGACTGACTGACTGACTAACTGACTGACTGAGACTGACTGACTGACTGGACAGGACTGACCGACTGACTGACTGACAGACTGACTGAATAAGGATGACTGACAGACTGACTGAATAAGGCTGACTGACTGACTGACTGACAGACTGACTGAATAAGGCTGACCGACTGCCTGACTGACTGACTGACTGAATGACTGACTGACTGAGACTGGACTGGACTGACTGACTGACTGACTGACTGAGACTGACTGACTGCTTTAGTGACTAACTGACTGCACAGGACTGACCGACTGACTGACTGACTGACTGCATGACTGACTGACTGACTGAATGACTGACTGACTGAGACTAAATGACTGACTGCTTGACTGACTGGCTGAAGGACTAACTGACTGACTGAGTGACTGACTGACTGGACTGACTGACTGAGACTGAATGACTGTCAGACTGACTGACTGACTTCGCAAAAGGGAAAAATAAAAATAAAAGAATTATAAAATTAGAAAAAAATATTTGCATTTAAGATTTCCTTTCCGGCTGGGATTTGAACCCAGGGCGACACTCATGGAAGCCCAACGCTCTCGCCAATATACTATCGGATCTCTGTTGATCGGTGTCTTAATTATAATAAAAACAAAAAATGCACCTTAGTAATTATTGATCTAAAATCTTTGAAATCTAAAGGTCGAATGATTAAACTGACTCAGAATTTTCTTCCGTAAATAAATAATCCATATTTGCAAAAGAAAGAAATTGAAAAAAAAAAGAATCTTCAAATTAGAAGAGAAATATATACATGGAAGATTTTCGTTCCGGCCGGGACTCGAACCCAGTACCACGCGCTTGGAACCCAACGGTCTAGCCATTAGGCTATCGGAGCTCTGTCGATGGAAGTCTTAAATATAATAAAAACAAAAAATGCACCTTGGTAATTATTGATTCAAACACTTTGAAATTTACAGGTCGAATAATTAAACTGACTCAGAATTTTTCTCCCTACATAAATAATCAATATTCGCAAAAGAGAAAAATTAAAAAAAAAAGAAGAAGAAATTTCAAATTAGAAACTAAAAGTATACATTGAAGATTTTCGTTCAGGCTGGGACTCGAACCCAGGGCCACTCGCTTGGAAGCCTAACACTCTAGCCATTTGTTTATGGGAGCTCTGTCGGTGGGAGTTTTAAATATAATAAAAACAAAAAATGCACCTTGGTAATTGTTTATTTAAACACTTTGAAATCTTCGTGTCGAAAAATTAAACTGACTCAGAATTTTCTTCCCTACATAAATAATCAATAATTGCAAAGGAAAGAAATTGAAAAAAAAAAGAATTTTCAAATTAGAAAAGAAATATATACATTGAAGATATTCGCTCCGGCTGGGACTCGAACCCAGGCCACTCGCTTGGAAGACCAGCGGTCTAGCCATTAGGCTATCGGAGTTCTGTCGAGCGGAGTCTTACTGCCTGACTGATACTGCCTGACTGACAGACTGACTCACTGACTGACTGATACTGACTGACTGACTCACTGACTGACCGAGACTGACTGACTAACTGCCTGACTGACTGAGACTGGACTGACTGACTGACTGACTGACTGACTGACTAACTGACTGACTGACTCACTGACTGACCGAGACTGACTGACTAACTGCCTGACTGACTGAGACTGGACTGACTGACTGACTGACTGACTGACTGACTGACTGACTAACTGACTGACTGAGACTGACTGACTGACTGGACAGGACTGACCGACTGACTGACTGACAGACTGACTGAATAAGGATGACTGACAGACTGACTGAATAAGGCTGACTGACTGACTGACTGACAGACTGACTGAATAAGGCTGACTGACTGACTGACTGACAGACTGACTGAATAAGGCTGACCGACTGCCTGACTGACTGACTGACTGAATGACTGACTGACTGAGACTGGACTGGACTGACTGACTGACTGACTGACTGAGACTGACTGACTGCTTTAGTGACTAACTGACTGCACAGGACTGACCGACTGACTGACTGACTGACTGCATGACTGACTGACTGACTGAATGACTGACTGACTGGGACTAAATGACTGACTGCTTGACTGACTGGCTGAAGGACTAACTGACTGACTGAGTGACTGACTGACTGGACTGACTGACTGAGACTGAATGACTGAGTGCTTGACTGATTGACTGTCAGACTGACTGACTGACTTCGCAAAAGGGAAAAATAAAAATAAAAGAATTATAAAATTAGAAAAAAATATTTGCATTTAAGATTTCCTTTCCGGCTGGGATTTGAACCCAGGGCGACACTCATGGAAGCCCAACGCTCTCGCCAATATACTATCGGATCTCTGTTGATCGGTGTCTTAATTATAATAAAAACAAAAAATGCACCTTAGTAATTATTGATCTAAAATCTTTGAAATCTAAAGGTCGAATGATTAAACTGACTCAGAATTTTCTTCCGTACATAAATAATCCATATTTGCAAAAGAAAGAAATTGAAAAAAAAAGAATCTTCAAATTAGAAGAGAAATATATACATGGAAGATTTTCGTTCCGGCCGGGACTCGAACCCAGTAACACGCGCTTGGAACCCAACGGTCTAGCCATTAGGCTATCGGAGCTCTGTCGATGGAAGTCTTAAATATAATAAAAACAAAAAATGCACCTTGGTAATTATTGATTCAAACACTTTGAAATTTACAGGTCGAATAATTAAACTGACTCAGAATTTTTCTCCCTACATAAATAATCAATATTCGCAAAAGAGAAAAATTAAAAAAAAAAGAAGAAGAAATTTCAAATTAGAAACTAAAAGTATACATTGAAGATTTTCGTTCAGGCTGGGACTCGAACCCAGGGCCACTCGCTTGGAAGCCTAACACTCTAGCCATTTGTCTATGGGAGCTCTGTCGGTGGGAGTTTTAAATATAATAAAAACAAAAAATGCACCTTGGTAATTGTTTATATAAACACTTTGAAATCTTTGTGTCGAAAAATTAAACTGACTCAGAATTTTCTTCCCTACATAAATAATCAATAATTGCAAAGGAAAGAAACTGAAAAAAAAAAAGAATTTTCAAATTAGAAAAGAAATATATACATTGAAGATATTCGCTCCGGCTGGGACTCGAACCCAGGCCACTCGCTTGGAAGACCAGCGGTCTAGCCATTAGGCTATCGGAGTTCTGTCGAGCGGAGTCTTACTGCCTGACTGATACTGCCTGACTGACAGACTGACTCACTGACTGACCGAGACTGACTGACTAACTGCCTGACTGACTGAGACTGGACTGACTGACTGACTGACTGACTAACTGACTGACTGACTCACTGACTGACCGAGACTGACTGACTAACTGCCTGACTGACTGAGACTGGACTGACTGACTGACTGACTGACTGACTGACTAACTGACTGACTGAGACTGACTGACTGACTGGACAGGACTGACCGACTGACTGACTGACAGACTGACTGAATAAGGCTGACTGACTGACTGACTGACAGACTGACTGAATAAGGCTGACCGACTGCCTGACTGACTGACTGACTGAATGACTGACTGACTGAGACTGGACTGGACTGACTGACTGACTGAGACTGACTGACTGCTTTAGTCACTAACTGACTGCACAGGACTGACCGACTGACTGACTGACTGACTGCATGACTGACTGACTGACTGAATGACTGACTGACTGAGACTAAATTACTGACTGCTTGACTGACTGGCTGAAGGACTAACTGACTGACTGAGTGACTGACTGACTGGACTGACTGACTGAGACTGAATGACTGAGTGCTTGACTGATTGACTGTCAGACTGACTGACTGACTTCGCAAAAGGGAAAAATAAAAATAAAAGAATTATAAAATTAGAAAAAAATATTTGCATTTAAGATTTCCTTTCCGGCTGGGATTTGAACCCAGGGCGACACTCATGGAAGCCCAACGCTCTCGCCAATATACTATCGGATCTCTGTTGATCGGTGTCTTAATTATAATAAAAACAAAAAATGCACCTTAGTAATTATTGATCTAAAATCTTTGAAATCTAAAGGTCGAATGATTAAACTGACTCAGAATTTTCTTCCGTACATAAATAATCCATATTTGCAAAAGAAAGAAATTGAAAAAAAAAAGAATCTTCAAATTAGAAGAGAAATATATACATGGAAGATTTTCGTTCCGGCCGGGACTCGAACCCAGTACCACGCGCTTGGAACCCAACGGTCTAGCCATTAGGCTATCGGAGCTCTGTCGATGGAAGTCTTAAATATAATAAAAACAAAAAATGCACCTTGGTAATTATTGATTCAAACACTTTGAAATTTACAGGTCGAATAATTAAACTGACTCAGAATTTTTCTCCCTACATAAATAATCAATATTCGCAAAAGAGAAAAATTAAAAAAAAAAGAAGAAGAAATTTCAAATTAGAAACTAAAAGTATACATTGAAGATTTTCGTTCAGGCTGGGACTCGAACCCAGGGCCACTCGCTTGGAAGCCTAACACTCTAGCCATTTGTCTATGGGAGCTCTGTCGGTGGGAGTTTTAAATATAATAAAAACAAAAAATGCACCTTGGTAATTGTTTATTTAAACACTTTGAAATCTTCGTGTCGAAAAATTAAACTGACTCAGAATTTTCTTCCCTACATAAATAATCAATAATTGCAAAGGAAAGAAATTGGAAAAAAAAAAGAATTTTCAAATTAGAAAAGAAATATATACATTGAAGATATTCGCTCCGGCTGGGACTCGAACCCAGGCCACTCGCTTGGAAGACCAGCGGTCTAGCCATTAGGCTATCGGAGTTCTGTCGAGCGGAGTCTTACTGCCTGACTGATACTGCCTGACTGACAGACTGACTCACTGACTGACTGATACTGACTGACTGACTCACTGACTGACCGAGACTGACTGACTAACTGCCTGACGAACTGAGACTGGACTGAACGACTGACTGACTGACTGACTGACTAACTGACTGACTGAGACTGACTGACTGACTCCTTGACTCTCTGACTGGCTATTTCACTGACTGACTGAATGACTAAATGACTGACTGACACTGACTGACTGACTGCTTGACTACCTGACTGACTGCTTGACTGACTAACTGACTGGACAGGACTGACCGACTGACTGACTGACAGACTGACTGAATAAGGATGACTGACAGACTGACTGAATAAGGCTGACTGACTGACTGACTGACAGACTGACTGAATAAGGCTGACCGACTGACTGACTGCCTGACTGACTGACTGACTGAATGACTGACTGACTGACTGACCGAGACTGACTGACTGACTGACTGAGACTGGACTGGACTGACTGACTGACTGACTGACTGAGACTGACTGACTGCTTTAGTGACTAACTGACTGCACAGGACTGACCGACTGACTGACTGACTGACTGCCTGACTGACTGACTGACTGAATGACTGACTGACTGAGACTAAATGACTGACTGCTTGACTGACTGGCTGAAGGACTAACTGACTGACTGGACTGACTGACTGAGACTGAATGACTGAGTGCTTGACTGATTGACTGTCAGACTGACTGACTGACTTCGCAAAAGGGAAAAATAAAAATAAAAGAATTATAAAATTAGAAAAAAATATTTGCATTTAAGATTTCCTTTCCGGCTGGGATTTGAACCCAGGGCGACACTCACGGAAGCCCAACGCTCTCGCCAATATACTATCGGATCTCTGTTGATCGGTGTCTTAATTATAATAAAAACAAAAAATGCACCTTAGTAATTATTGATCTAAAATCTTTGAAATCTAAAGTTCGAATGATTGAACTGACTCAGAATTTTCTTCCGTACATAAATAATCCATATTTGCAAAAGAAAGAAATTGAAAAAAAAAAAGAATCTTCAAATTAGAAGAGAAATATATACATGGAAGATTTTCGTTCCGGCCGGGACTCGAACCCAGTACCACGCGTTTGGAACCCAACGGTCTAGCCATTAGGCTATCGGAGCTCTGTCGATGGAAGTCTTAAATATAATAAAAACAAAAAATGCACCTTGGTAATTATTGATTCAAACACTTTGAAATTTACAGGTCGAATAATTAAACTGACTCAGAATTTTTCTCCCTACATAAATAATCAATATTCGCAAAAGAGAAAAATTAAAAAAAAAAGAAGAAGAAATTTCAAATTAGAAACTAAAAGTATACATTGAAGATTTTCGTTCAGGCTGGGACTCGAACATAGGGCCACTCGTTTGGAAGCCTAACACTCTAGCCATTAGTCTATGGGAGCTCTGTAGGTGGGAGTTTTAAATATAATAAAAACAAAAAATGCACCTTGGTAATTGTTTATTTAAACACTTTGAAATCTTCGTGTCGAAAAATTAAACTGACTCAGAATTTTCTTCCCTACATAAATAATCAATAATTGCAAAGGAAAGAAATTGAAAAAAAAAAGAATTTTCAAATTAGAAAAGAAATATATACATTGAAGATATTCGCTCCGGCTGGGACTCGAACCCAGGCCACTCGCTTGGAAGACCAGCGGTCTAGCCATTAGGCTATCGGAGTTCTGTCGAGCGGAGTCTTACTGCCTGACTGATACTGCCTGACAGACTGACTCACTGACTGACTGATACTGACTGACTGACTCACTGACTGACCGAGACTGACTGACTAACTGCCTGACTGACTGAGACTGGACTGACTGACTGACTGACTGACCGAGACTGACTGACTAACTGCCTGACTGCTTGACTCTCTGACTGGCTATTTCACTGACTGACTGAATGACTAAATGACTGACTGACACTGACTGACTGACTGCTTGACTACCTGACTGACTGCTTGACTGACTAACTGACTGGACAGGACTGACCGACTGACTGACTGACAGACTGACTGAATAAGGATGACTGACAGACTGACTGAATAAGGCTGACTGACTGACTGACTGAATAAGGCTGACCGACTGACTGACTACCTGACTGACTGACTGACTGAATGACTGACTGACTGACTGACCGAGACTGACTGACTGACTGACTGAGACTGGACTGGACTGACTGACTGACTGAGACTGACTGACTGCTTTAGTGACTAACTGACTGCACAGGACTGACCGACTGACTGACTGCCTGACTGACTGACTGACTGAGACTAAATGACTGACTGCTTGACTGACTGGCTGAAGGACTAACTGACTGACTGAGTGACTGACTGACTGGACTGACTGACTGACTTCGCAAAAGGGAAAAATAAAAAAAAAAGAATTATAAAATTAGAAAAAAATATTTGCATTTAAGATTTCCTTTCCGGCCGGGACTCGAACCCAGTACCACGCGCTAGGAGTCCAACGGTCTAGCCATTAGGCTATCGGAGCTCTGTCGATGGAAGTCTTAAATATAATAAAAACAAAAAATGCACCTTGGTAATTATTGATTCAAACACTTTGAAATTTATAGGTCGAATAATTAAACTGACTCAGAATTTTTCTCCCTACATAAATAATCAATATTCGCAAAAGAGAAAAATTAAAAAAAAAAGAAGAAGAAATTTCAAATTAGAAACTAAAAGTATACATTGAAGATTTTCGTTCAGACTGGGACTCGAACCCAGGGCCACTCGCTTGGAAGCCTAACACTCTAGCCATTAGTCTATGGGAGCTCAGTCGGTGGGAGTTTTAAATATAATAAAAACAAAAAATGCACCTTGGTAATTGTTTATTTAAACACTTTGAAATCTTCGTGTCGAAAAATTAAACTGACTCAGAATTTTCTTCCCTACATAAATAATCAATAATTGCAAAGGAAAGAAATTGAAAAAAAAAAGAATTTTCAAATTAGAAAAGAAATATATACATTGAAGATATTCGCTCCGGCTGGGACTCGAACCCTGGCCACTCGCTTGGAAGACCAGCGGTCTAGCCATTAGGCTATCGGAGTTCTGTCGAGAGGAGTCTTACTGCCTGACTGATACTGCCTGACTGACAGACTGACTCACTGACTGACTGATACTGACTGACTGACTCACTGACTGACCGAGACTGACTGACTAACTGCCTGACTGACTGAGACTGGACTGACTGACTGACTGACTGACTGACTGACTAACTGACTGACTGAGACTGACTGACTGACTGCTTGACTCTCTGACTGGCTATTTCACTGACTGACTGAATGACTAAATGACTGACTGACACTGACTGACTGACTGCTTGACTACCTGACTGACTGCTTGACTGACTAACTGACTGGACAGGACTGACCGACTGACTGACTGACAGACTGACTGAATAAGGATGACTGACAGACTGACTGAATAAGGCTGACTGACTGACTGACTGACAGACTGACTGAATAAGGCTGACCGACTGACTGACTGCCTGACTGACTGACTGGCTGAATGACTGACTGACTGACTGACCGAGACTGACTGACTGACTGACTGAGACTGGACTGGACTGACTGACTGACTGAGACTGACTGACTGCTTTAGTGACTAACTGACTGCACAGGACTGACCGACTGACTGACTGACTGACTGCATGACTGACTGACTGACTGAATGACTGACTGACTGAGACTAAATGACTGACTGCTTGACTGACTGGCTGAAGGACTAACTGACTGACTGAGTGACTGACTGACTGGACTGACTGACTGAGACTGAATGACTGAGTGCTTGACTGATTGACTGTCAGACTGACTGACTGACTTCGCAAAAGGGAAAAATAAAAATAAAAGATTTATAAAATTAGAAAAAAATATTTGCATTTAAGATTTCCTTTCCGGCTGGGATTTGAACCCAGGGCGACACTCATGGAAGCCCAACGCTCTCGCCAATATACTATCGGCTCTCTGTTGATCGGTGTCTTAATTATAATAAAAACAAAAAATGCACCTTAGTAATTATTGATCTAAAATCTTTGAAATCTAAAGGTCGAATGATTAAACTGACTCAGAATTTTCTTCCGTACATAAATAATCCATATTTGCAAAAGAAAGAAATTGAAAAAAAAAAGAATCTTCAAATTAGTAGAGAAATATATACATGGAAGATTCTCGTTCCGGCCGGGACTCGAACCCAGTACCACGCGCTTGGAACCCAACGGTCTAGCCATTAGGCTATCGGAGCTCTGTCGATGGAAGTCTTAAATATAATAAAAACAAAAAATGCACCTTGGTAATTATTGATTCAAACACTTTGAAATTTACAGGTCGAATAATTAAACTGACTCAGAATTTTTCTCCCTACATAAATAATCAATATTCGCAAAAGAGAAAAATTAAAAAAAAAAGAAGAAAAAATTTCAAATTAGAAACTAAAAGTATACATTGAAGATTTTCGTTCAGACTGGGACTCGAACCCAGGGCCACTCGCTTGGAAGCCTAACACTCTAGCCATTAGTCTATGGGAGCTCAGTCGGTGGGAGTTTTAAATATAATAAAAACAAAAAATGCACCTTGGTAATTGTTTATTTAAACACTTTGAAATCTTTGTGTCGAAAAATTAAACTGACTCAGAATTTTCTTCCCTACATAAATAATCAATAATTGCAAAGGAAAGAAATTGAAAAAAAAAAGAATTTTCAAATTAGAAAAGAAATATATACATTGAAGATATTCGCTCCGGCTGGGACTCGAACCCAGGCCACTCGCTTGGAAGACCAGCGGTCTAGCCATTAGGCTATCGGAGTTCTGTCGAGCGGAGTCTTACTGCCTGACTGATACTGCCTGACTGACAGACTGACTCACTGACTGACTGATACTGACTGACTGACTCACTGACTGACCGAGACTGACTGACTAACTGCCTGACTGACTGAGACTGGACTGACTGACTGACTGACTGACTGACTGACTAACTGACTGACTGAGACTGACTGACTGACTGCTTGACTCTCTGACTGGCTATTTCACTGACTGACTGAATGACTAAATGACTGACTGACACTGACTGACTGACTGCTTGACTACCTGACTGACTGCTTGACTGACTAACTGACTGGACAGGACTGACCGACTGACTGACTGACAGACTGACTGAATAAGGATGACTGACAGACTGACTGAATAAGGCTGACTGACTGACTGACTGACAGACTGACTGAATAAGGCTGACCGACTGACTGACTGCCTGACTGACTGACTGGCTGAATGACTGACTGACTGACTGACTGACCGAGACTGACTGACTGACTGACTGAGACTGGACTGGACTGACTGACTGACTGAGACTGACTGACTGCTTTAGTGACTAACTGACTGCACAGGACTGACCGACTGACTGACTGACTGACTGCATGACTGACTGACTGACTGAATGACTGACTGACTGAGACTAAATGACTGACTGCTTGACTGACTGGCTGAAGGACTAACTGACTGACTGAGTGACTGACTGACTGGACTGACTGACTGAGACTGAATGACTGAGTGCTTGACTGATTGACTGTCAGACTGACTGACTGACTTCGCAAAAGGGAAAAATAAAAATAAAAGATTTATAAAATTAGAAAAAAATATTTGCATTTAAGATTTCCTTTCCGGCTGGGATTTGAACCCAGGGCGACACTCATGGAAGCCCAACGCTCTCGCCAATATACTATCGGCTCTCTGTTGATCGGTGTCTTAATTATAATAAAAACAAAAAATGCACCTTAGTAATTATTGATCTAAAATCTTTGAAATCTAAAGGTCGAATGATTAAACTGACTCAGAATTTTCTTCCGTACATAAATAATCCATATTTGCAAAAGAAAGAAATTGAAAAAAAAAAGAATCTTCAAATTAGTAGAGAAATATATACATGGAAGATTCTCGTTCCGGCCGGGCCTCGAACCCAGTACCACGCGCTTGGAACCCAACGGTCTAGCCATTAGGCTATCGGAGCTCTGTCGATGGAAGTCTTAAATATAATAAAAACAAAAAATGCACCTTGGTAATTATTGATTCAAACACTTTGAAATTTACAGGTCGAATAATTAAACTGACTCAGAATTTTTCTCCCTACATAAATAATCAATATTCGCAAAAGAGAAAAATTAAAAAAAAAAGAAGAAGAAATTTCAAATTAGAAACTAAAAGTATACATTGAAGATTTTCGTTCAGGCTGGGACTCGAACCCAGGGCCAGTCGCTTGGAAGCCTATCACTCTAGCCATTAGTCTATGGGAGCTCTGTCGGTGGGAGTTTTAAATATAATAAAAACAAAAAATGCACCTTGGTAATTGTTTATTTAAACACTTTGAAATCTTCGTGTCGAAAAATTAAACTGACTCAGAATTTTCTTCCCTACATAAATAATCAATAATTGCAAAGGAAAGAAATTGAAAAAAAAAAGAATTTTCAAATTAGAAAAGAAATATATACATTGAAGATATTCGCTCCGGCTGGGACTCGAACCCAGGCCACTCGCTTGGAAGACCAGCGGTCTAGCCATTAGGCTATCGGAGTTCTGTCGAGCGAAGTCTTACTGCCTGACTGACAGACTGACTCACTGACTGACTGATACTGACTGACTGACTCACTGACTGACCGATACTGACTGACTAACTGCCTGACTGACTGAGACTGGACTGACTGACTGACTGACTGACTGAATGACTAACTGACTGACTGAGACTGACTGACTGACTGCTTTACTCTCTGACTGGCTATTTCACTGACTGACTGAATGACTAAATGACTGACTGACACTGACTGACTGACTGCTTGACTACCTGACTGACTGCTTGACTGACTAACTGACTGGACAGGACTGACCGACTGACTGACTGACAGACTGACTGAATAAGGCTGACTGACTGACTGACTGACAGACTGACTGAATAAGGCTGACCGACTGACTGACTGCCTGACTGACTGACTGACTGAATGACTGACTGACTGACTGACCGAGACTGACTGACTGACTGACTGAGACTGGACTGGACTGACTGACTGACTGACTGACTGAGACTGACAGACTGCTTTAGTGACTAACTGACTGCACAGGACTGACCGACCGACTGACTGACTGACTGACTGACTGACTGACTGACTGAATGACTGACTGACTGAGACTAAATGACTGACTGCTTGACTGACTGGCTGAAGGACTAACTGACTGACTGAGTGACTGACTGACTGGACTGACTGACTGAGACTGAATGACTGAGTGCTTGACTGATTGACTGTCAGACTGACTGACTGACTTCGCAAAAGGGAAAAATAAAAAAAAAAGAATTATAAAATTAGAAAAAAAATTTGCATTTAAGATTTCCTTTCCGGCCGGGACTCGAACCCAGTACCACGCGCTAGGAACCCAACGGTCTAGCCATTAGGCTATCGGAGCTCTGTCGATGGAAGTCTTAAATATAATAAAAACAAAAAATGCACCTTGGTAATTATTGATTCAAACACTTTGAAATTTACAGGTCGAATAATTAAACTGACTCAGAATTTTTCTCCCTACATAAATAATCAATATTCGCAAAAGAGAAAAATTAAAAAAAAAAGAAGAAGAAATTTCAAATTAGAAACTAAAAGTATACATTGAAGATTTTCGTTCAGGCTGGGACTCGAACCCAGGGCCACTCGCTTGGAAGCCTAACACTATAGCCATTAGTCTATGGGAGCTCTGTCGGTGGGAGTTTTAAATATAATAAAAACAAAAAATGCACCTTGGTAATTGTTTATTTAAACACTTTGAAATCTTCGTGTCGAAAAATTAAACTGACTCAGAATTTTCTTCCCTACATAAATAATCAATAATTGCAAAGGAAAGAAATTGAAAAAAAAAAGAATTTTCAAATTAGAAAAGAAATATATACATTGAAGATATTCGCTCCGGCTGGGACTCGAACCCAGGCCACTCGCTTGTAAGACCAGCGGTCTTGCCATTAGGCTATCGGAGTTCTGTCGAGCGGAGTCTTACTGCCTGACTGATACTGCCTGACTGACAGACTGACTCACTGACTGACTGATACTGACTGACTGACTCACTGACTGACCGAGACTGACTGACTAACTGCCTGACTGACTGAGACTGGACTGACTGACTGACTGACTGACTAACTGACTGACTGAGACTGACTGACTGACTGCTTGACTCTCTGACTGGCTATTTCACTGACTGACTGAATGACTAAATGACTGACTGACACTGACTGACTGACTGCTTGACTACCTGACTGACTGCTTGACTGACTAACTGACTGGACAGGACTGACCGACTGACTGACTGACAGACTGACTGAATAAGGATGACTGACAGACTGACTGAATAAGGCTGACTGACTGATTGACTGACTGACAGACTGAATAAGGCTGACAGACTGACTGACTGCCTGACTGACTGACTGACTGAATGACTGACTGACTGACTGACCGAGACTGACTGACTGACTGACTGAGACTGGACTGGACTGACTGACTGACTGACTGACTGAGACTGACTGACTGCTTTAGTGTCTAACTGACTGCACAGGACTGACCGACTGACTGACTGACTGACTGCCTGACTGACTGACTGACTGAATGACTGACTGACTGAGACTAAATGACTGACTGCTTGACTGACTGGCTGAAGGACTAACTGACTGACTGAGTGACTGACTGACTGGACTGACTGACTGAGACTGAATGACTGAGTGCTTGACTGATTGACTGTCAGACTGACTGACTGACTTCGCAAAAGAGAAAAATAAAAAAAAAAGAATTATAAAATTAGAAAAAAATATTTGCATTTAAGATTTCCTTTCCGGCTGGGATTTGAACCCAGGGCGACACTCATGGAAGCCCAACGCTCTCGCCAATATACTATCGGATCTCTGTTGATCGGTGTCTTAATTATAATAAAAACAAAAAATGCACCTTAGTAATTATTGATCTAAAATCTTTGAAATCTAAAGGTCGAATGATTAAACTGACTCAGAATTTTCTTCCGTACATAAATAATCCATATTTGCAAAAGAAAGAAATTGAAAAAAAAAAAGAATCTTCAAATTAGAAGAGAAATATATACATGGAAGATTTTCGTTCCGGCCGGGACTCGAACCCAGTACCACGCGCTTGGAACCCAACGGTCTAGCCATTAGGCTATCGGAGCTCTGTCGATGGAAGTCTTAAATATAATAAAAACAAAAAATGCACCTTGGTAATTATTGATTCAAACACTTTGAAATTTACAGGTCGAATAATTAAACTGACTCAGAATTTTTCTCCCTACATAAATAATCAATATTCGCAAAAGAGAAAAATTAAAAAAAAAAAGAAGAAGAAATTTCGAATTAGAAACTAAAAGTATACATTGAAGATTTTCGTTCAGGCTGGGACTCGAACCCAGGGCCACTCGCTTGGAAGCCTAACACTCTAGCCATTAGTCTATGGCAGCTCTGTCGGTGGGAGTTTTAAATATAATAAAAACAAAAAATGCACCTTAGTAATTGTTTATTTAAACACTTTGAAATCTTTGTGTCGAAAAATTAAACTGACTCAGAATTTTCTTCCCTACATAAATAATCAATAATTGCAAAGGAAAGAAATTGAAAAAAAAAAGAATTTTCAAATTAGAAAAGAAATATATACATTGAAGATATTCGCTCCGGCTGGGACTCGAACCCAGGCCACTCGCTTGGAAGACCAGCGGTCTAGCCATTAGGCTATCGGAGTTCTGTCGAGCGGAGTCTTACTGCCTGACTGATACTGCCTGACTGACAGACTGACTCACTGACTGACCGAGACTGACTGACTAACTGCCTGACTGACTGAGACTGGACTGACTGACTGACTGACTGACTGACTGACTAACTGACTGACTGAGACTGACTGACTGCCTGCTTGACTCTCTGACTGGCTATTTCACTGACTGACTGAATGACTAAATGACTGACTGACACTGACTGACTGACTGCTTGACTACCTGACTGACTGCTTGACTGACTAACTGACTGGACAGGACTGACCGACTGACTGACTGACTGACTGACTGAATAAGGATGACTGACAGACTGACTGAATAAGGCTGACTGACTGACTGAATAAGGCTGACCGACTGACTGACTGCCTGACTGACTGACTGACTGAATGACTGACTGACTGACTGACCGAGACTGACTGACTGACTGAGACTGGACTGGACTGACTGACTGACTGACTGACTGAGACTGACTGACTGCTTTAGTGACTAACTGACTGCACAGGACTGACCGACTGACTGACTGACTGACTGCCTGACTGACTGACTGACTGAATGACTGACTGACTGAGACTAAATGACTGACTGCTTGACTGACTGGCTGAAGGACTAACTGACTGACTGAGTGACTGACTGACTGGACTGACTGACTGAGACTGAATGACTGAGTGCTTGACTGATTGACTGTCAGACTGACTGACTGACTTCGAAAATGGGAAAAATAAAAAAAAAGAATTATAAAATTAGAAAAAAATATTTGCATTTAAGATTTCCTTTCCCGCTGGGATTTGAACCCAGAGCGACACTCATGGAAGCCCAACGCTCTCGCCAATATACTATCGGATCTCTGTTGATCGGTGTCTTAATTATAATAAAAACAAAAAATGCACCTTAGTAATTATTGATCTAAAATCTTTGAAATCTAAAGGTCGAATGATTAAACTGACTCAGAATTTTCTTCCGTACATAAATAATCCATATTTGCAAAAGAAAGAAATTGAAAAAAAAAAGAATCTTCAAATAAGAAGAGAAATATATACGTGGAAGATTTTCGTTCCGGCCGGGACTCGAACCCAGTACCACGCGCTTGGAACCCAACGGTCTAGCCATTAGGCTATCGGAGCTCTGTCGATGGAAGTCTTAAATATAATAAAAACAAAAAATGCACCTTGGTAATTATTGATTCAAACACTTTGAAATTTACAGGTCGAATAATTAAACTGACTCAGAATTTTTCTCCCTACATAAATAATCAATATTCGCAAAAGAGAAAAATTAAAAAAAAAGAAGAAGAAATTTCAAATTAGAAACTAAAAGTATACATTGACGATTTTCGTTCAGGCTGGGACTCGAACCCAGGGCCACTCGCATGGAAGCCTAACACTCTAGCCATTAGTCTATGGGAGCTCTGTCGGTGGGAGTTTTAAATATAATAAAAACAAAAAATGCACCTTGGTAATTGTTTATTTAAACACTTTGAAATCTTCGTGTCGAAAAATTAAACTGACTCAGAATTTTCTTCCCTACATAAATAATCAATAATTGCAAAGGAAAGAAATTGAAAAAAAAAGAATTTTCAAATTAGAAAAGAAACATATACATTGAAGATATTCGCTCCGGCTGGGACTCGAACCCAGGCCACTCGCTTGGAAGACCAGCGGTCTAGCCATTAGGCTATCGGAGTTCTGTCGAGCGGAGTCTTACTGCCTGACTGATACTGCCTGACTGACTAACTGCCTGACTGACTGAGACTGGACTGACTGACTGACTGACTGACTGACTGACTAACTGACTGACTGAGACTGACTGACTGACTGCTTGACTCTCTGACTGGCTATTTCACTGACTGACTGAATGACTAAATGACTGACTGACACTGACTGACTGACTGCTTGACTACCTGACTGACTGCTTGACTGACTAACTGACTGGACAGGACTGACCGACTGACTGACTGACAGACTGACTGAATAAGGATGACTGACAGACTGACTGAATAAGGCTGACTGACTGACTGACTGACAGACTGACTGAATAAGGCTGACCGACTGACTGACTGCCTGACTGACTGACTGACTGAATGACTGACTGACTGACTGACCGAGACTGACTGACTGACTGACTGAGACTGGACTGGACTGACTGACTGACTGACTGACTGAGACTGACTGACTGCTTTAGTGACTAACTGACTGCACAGGACTGACCGACTGACTGACTGACTGCCTGACTGACTGACTGACTGAATGACCGACTGACTGAGACTAAATGACTGACTGCTTGACTGACTGTCTGAAGGACTAACTGACTGACTGAGTGACTGACTGACTGGACTGACTGACTGAGACTGAATGACTGAGTGCTTGACTGATTGACTGTCAGACTGACTGACTGACTTCGCAAAAGGGAAAAATAAAAAAAAAAGAATTATAAAATTATAAAAAAATATTTGCATTTAAGATTTCCTTTCCGGCTGGGATTTGAACCCAGGGCGACACTCATGGAAGCCCAACGCTCTCGCCAATATACTATCGGATCTCTGTTGATCGGTGTCTTAATTATAATAAAAACAAAAAATGCACCTTAGTAATTATTGATCTAAAATTTTTGAAATCTAAAGGTCGAATGATTAAACTGACTCAGAATTTTCTTCCGTACATAAATAATCCATATTTGCAAAAGAAAGAAATTGAAAAAAAAAAGAATCTTCAAATTAGAAGAGAAATACATACATGGAAGATTTTCGCTCCGGCCGGGACTCGAACCCAGTACCACGCGCTTGGAACCCAACGGTCTAGCCATTAGGCTATCGGAGCTCTGTCGATGGAAGTCTTAAATATAATAAAAACAAAAAATGCACCTTGGTAATTATTGATTCAAACATTTTGAAATTTACAGGTCGAATAATTAAACTGACTCAGAATTTTTCTCCCTACATAAATAATCAATATTCGCAAAAGAGAAAAATTAAAAAAAAAGAAGAAATTTCAAATTAGAAACTAAAAGTATACATTGAAGATTTTCGTTCAGGCTGGGACTCGAACCCAGGGCCACTCGCTTGGAAGCCTAACACTCTAGCCATTAGTCTATGGGAGCTCTGTCGGTGGGAGTTTTAAATATAATAAAAACAAAAAATGCACCTTGGTAATTGTTTATTTAAACACTTTGAAATCTTCGTGTCGAAAACTTAAACTGACTCAGAGTTTTCTTCCCTACATAAATAATCAGTAATTGCAAAGGAAAGAAATTGAAAAAAAAAAGAATTTTCAAATTAGAAAAGAAATATATACATTGAAGATATTCGCTCCGGCTGGGACTCGAACCCAGGCCACTCGCTTGGAAGACCAGCGGTCTAGCCATTAGGCTATCGGAGTTCTGTCGAGCGGAGTCTTACTGCCTGACTGATACTGCCTGACTGACAGACTGATACTGACTGACTGACTCACTGACTGACCGAGACTGACTGACTAACTGCCTGACTGACTGAGACTGGACTGACTGACTGACTGACTGACTGACTGACTGACTAACTGACTGACTGAGACTGACTGACTGACTGCTTGACTCTCTGACTGGCTATTTCACTGACTGACTGAATGACTAAATGACTGACTGACACTGACTGACTGACTGCTTGACTACCTGACTGACTACTTGACTGACTAACTGACTGGACAGGACTGACCGACTGACTGACTGACAGACTGACTGAATAAGGATGACTGACAGACTGACTGAATAAGGCTGACTGACTGACTGACTGACAGACTGACTGAATAAGGCTGACCGACTGACTGACTGCCTGACTGACTGACTGACTGAATGACTGACTGACTGACTGACCGAGACTGACTGACTGACTGACTGAGACTGGACTGGACTGACTGACTGACTGACTGACTGAGACTGACTGACTGCTTTAGTGACTAACTGACTGCACAGGACTGACCGACTGACTGACTGACTGACTGCCTGACTGTCTGACTGACTGAATGACTGACTGAGACTATATGACTGACTGCTTGGCTGACTGGCTGAAGGACTAACTGACTGCACAGGACTGACCGACTGACTGACTGACTGACTGCCTGACTGTCTGACTGACTGAATGACTGACTGACTGAGACTATATGACTGACTGCTTGGCTGACTGGCTGAAGGACTAACTGACTGACTGAGTGACTGACTGACTGGACTGACTGACTGAGACTGAATGACTGAGTGCTTGACTGATTGACTGTCAGACTGACTGACTGACTTCGCAAAAGGGAAAAATAAAAAAAAAAGAATAATAAAATTAGAAAAAAATATTTGCATTTAAGATTTCCTTTCCGGCTGGGATTTGAACCCAGGGCGACACTCATGGAAGCCCAACGCTCTCGCCAATATACTATCGGATCTCTGTTGATCGGTGTCTTAATTATAATAAAAACAAAAAATGCACCTTAGTAATTATTGATCTAAAATTTTTGAAATCTAAAGGTCGAATGATTAAACTGACTCAGAATTTTCTTCCGTACATAAATAATCCATATTTGCAAAAGAAAGAAATTGAAAAAAAAAAGAATCTTCAAATTAGAAGAGAAATACATACATGGAAGATTTTCGTTCCGGCCGGGACTCGAACCCAGTACCACGCGCTTGGAACCCAACGGTCTAGCCATTAGGCTATCGGAGCTCTGTCGATGGAAGTCTTAAATATATTAAAAACAAAAAATGCACCTTGGTAATTATTGATTCAAACACTTTGAAATTTACAGGTCGAATAATTAAACTGACTCAGAATTTTTCTCCCTACATAAATAATCAATATTCGCAAAAGAGAAAAATTAAAAAAAAAAAGAAGAAGAAATATCAAATTAGAAACTAAAAGTATACATTGAAGATTTTCGTTCAGGCTGGGACTCGAACCCAGGGCCACTCGCTTGGAAGCCTAACACTCTAGCCATTAGTCTATGGGAGCTCTGTCGGTGGGAGTTTTAAATATAATAAAAACAAAAAATGCACCTTGGTAATTGTTTATTTAAACACTTTGAAATCTTTGTGTCGAAAAATTAAACTGACTCAGAATTTTCTTCCCTACATAAATAATCAATAATTGCAAAGGAAAGAAATTGAAAAAAAAAAAGAATTTTCAAATTAGAAAAGAAATATATACAATGAAGATATTCGCTCCGGCTGGGACTCGAACCCAGGCCACTCGCTTGGAAGACCAGCGGTCTAGCCATTAGGCTATCGGAGCTCTGTCGAGCGGAGTCTTACTGCCTGACTGATACTGCCTGACTGACAGACTGACTCACTGACTGACTGATACTGACTGACTGACTCACTGACTGACCGAGACTGACTGACTAACTGCCTGACTGACTGAGACTGGACTGACTGACTGACTGACTGACTAACTGACGGACTGAGACTGACTGACTGACTGCTTGACTCTCTGACTGGCTATTTCACTGACTGACTGAATGACTAAATGACTGACTGACACTGACTGACTGACTGCTTGACTACCTGACTGACTGCTTGACTGACTAACTGACTGGACAGGACTGACCGACTGACTGACTGACAGACTGAATGAATAAGGATGAATGACAGACTGACTGAATAAGGCTGACTGACTGACTGACTGACTGAATGACTGACTGACTGACTGACCGAGACTGACTGACTGACTGACTGAGACTGGACTGGACTGACTGACTGACTGACTGACTGAGACTGACTGACTGCTTTAGTGACTAACTGACTGCACAGGACTGACCGACTAAATGACTGACTGACTGCCTGACTGACTGACTGACTGAATGACTGACTGACTGAGACTAAATGACTGACTGCTTGACTGACTGGCTGAAGGACTAACTGACTGACTGAGTGACTGACTGACTGGACTGACTGACTGAGACTGAATGACTGAGTGCTTGACTGATTGACTGTCAGACTGACTGACTGACTTCGCAAAAGGGAAAAATAAAAAAAAAGAATTATAAAAAAATATTTGCATTTAAGATTTCCTTTCCGGCCGGGACTCGAACCCAGTACCACGCGCTAGGAACCCAACGGTCTAGCCATTAGGCTATCGGAGCTCTGTCGATGGAAGTCTTAAATATAATAAAAACAAAAAATGCACCTTGGTAATTATTGATTCAAACACTTTGAAATTTACAGGTCGAATAATTAAACTGACTCAGAATTTTTCTCCCTACATAAATAATCAATATTCGCAAAAGAGAAAAATTAAAAAAAAAAGAAGAAGAAATTTCAAATTAGAAACTAAAAGTATACATTGAAGATTTTCGTTCAGGCTGGGACTCGAACCCAGGGCCACTCGCTTGGAAGCCTAACACTCTAGCCATTAGTCTATGGGAGCTCTGTCGGTGGGAGTTTTAAATATAATAAAAACAAAAAATGCACCTTGGTAATTGTTTATTTAAACACTTTGAAATCTTCGTGTCGAAAAATTAAACTGAGTCAGAATTTTCTTCCCTACATAAATAATCAATAATTGCAAAGGAAAGAAATTGAAAAAAAAAAGAATATTCAAATTAGAAAAGAAATATATACATTGAAGATATTCGCTCCGGCTGGGACTCGAACCCAGGCCAGGCGCTTGGAAGACCAGCGGTCTAGCCATTAGGCTATCGGAGTTCTGTCGAGCGGAGTCTTACTGCCTGACTGATACTGCCTGACTGACAGACTGACTCACTGACTGACTGATACTGACTGACTGACTCACTGACTGACCGAGACTGACTGACTAACTGCCTGACTGACTGAGACTGGACTGACTGACTGACTGACTAACTGACTGACTGAGACTGACTGACTGACTGCTTGACTCTCTGACTGGCTATTTCACTGACTGACTGAATGACTAAATGACTGACTGACACTGACTGATTGACAGCTTGACTACCTGACTGACTGCTTGACTGACTAACTGACTGGACAGGACTGACCGACTGACTGACTGACAGACTGAATGAATAAGGATGAATGACAGACTGACTGAATAAGGCTGACTGACTGACTGACCGACAGACTGGCTGAATAAGGCTGACCGACTGACTGACTGCCTGACTGACTGACTGACTGAATGACTGACTGACTGACTGACCGAGACTGACTGACTGACTGACTGAGACTGGACTGGACTGACTGACTGACTGACTGACTGAGACTGACTGACTGCTTTAGTGACTAACTGACTGCACAGGGACTGACCGACTGACTGACTGACTGCTTTAGTGACTAACTGACTGCACAGGACTGACCGACTGACTGACTGACTGACTGCCTGACTGACTGACTGACTGAATGACTGACTGACTGAGACTAAATGACTGACTGCTTGACTGACTGGCTGAAGGACTAACTGACTGACTGAGTGACTGACTGACTGGACTGACTGACTGAGACTGAATGACTGAGTGCTTGACTGGTTGACTGTCAGACTGACTGACTGACTTCGCAAAAGGGAAAAAAAAAAGAATTATAAAATTAGAAAAAAATATTTGCATTTAAGATTTCCTTTCCGGCCGGGACTCGAACCCAGTACCACGCGCTAGGAACCCAACGGTCTAGCCATTAGGCTATCGGAGCTCTGTCGATGGAAGTCTTAAATATAATAAAAACAAAAAATGCACCTTGGTAATTATTGATTCAAACACTTTGAAATTTACAGGTCGAATAATTAAACTGACTCAGAATTTTTCTCCCTACATAAATAATCAATATTCGCAAAAGAGAAAAATTAAAAAAAAAAGAAGAAGAAATTTCAAATTAGAAACTAAAAGTATACATTGAAGATTTTCGTTCAGGCTGGGACTCGAACCCAGGGCCACTCGCATGGAAGCCTAACACTCTAGCCATTAGTCTATGGGAGCTCTGTCGGTGGGAGTTTTAAATATAATAAAAACAAAAAATGCACCTTGGTAATTGTTTATTTAAACACTTTGAAATCTTCGTGTCGAAAAATTAAACTGACTCAGAATTTTCTTCCCTACATAAATAATCAATAATTGCAAAGGAAAGAAATTGAAAAAAAAAGAATTTTCAAATTAGAAAAGAAACATATACATTGAAGATATTCGCTCCGGCTGGGACTCGAACCCAGGCCACTCGCTTGGAAGACCAGCGGTCTAGCCATTAGGCTATCGGAGTTCTGTCGAGCGGAGTCTTACTGCCTGACTGATACTGCCTGACTGACTAACTGCCTGACTGACTGAGACTGGACTGACTGACTGACTGACTGAGACTGGACTGACTGACTGACTGAGACTGACTGACTGACTGCTTGACTCTCTGACTGGCTATTTCACTGACTGACTGAATGACTAAATGACTGACTGACACTGACTGACTGACAGCTTGACTACCTGACTGACTGCTTGACTGACTAACTGACTGGACAGGACTGACCGACTGACTGACTGACAGACTGAATGAATAAGGATGAATGACAGACTGACTGAATAAGGCTGACTGACTGACTGACCGACAGACTGACTGAATAAGGCTGACCGACTGACTGACTGCCTGACTGACTGACTGACTGAATGACTGACTGACTGACTGACCGAGACTGACTGACTGACTGACTGAGACTGGACTGGACTGACTGACTGACTGACTGACTGAGACTGACTGACTGCTTTAGTGACTAACTGACTGCACAGGACTGACCGACTGACTGACTGACTGCTTTAGTGACTAACTGACTGCACAGGACTGACCGACTGACTGACTGACTGACTGCCTGACTGACTGACTGACTGAATGACTGACTGACTGAGACTAAATGACTGACTGCTTGACTGACTGGCTGAAGGACTAACTGACTGACTGAGTGACTGACTGACTGGACTGACTGACTGAGACTGAATGACTGAGTGCTTGACTGGTTGACTGTCAGACTGACTGACTGACTTCGCAAAAGGGAAAAAAAAAGAATTATAAAATTAGAAAAAAATATTTGCATTTAAGATTTCCTTTCCGGCCGGGACTCGAACCCAGTACCACGCGCTAGGAACCCAACGGTCTAGCCATTAGGCTATCGGAGCTCTGTCGATGGAAGTCTTAAATATAATAAAAACAAAAAATGCACCTTGGTAATTATTGATTCAAACACTTTGAAATTTACAGGTCGAATAATTAAACTGACTCAGAATTTTTCTCCCTACATAAATAATCAATATTCGCAAAAGAGAAAAATTTAAAAAAAAGAAGAAGAAATTTCAAATTAGAAACTAAAAGTATACATTGAAGATTTTCGTTCAGGCTGGGACTCGAACCCAGGGCCACTCGCTTGGAAGCCTAACACTCTAGCCATTAGTCTATGGGAGCTCTGTCGGTGGGAGTTTTAAATATAATAAAAACAAAAAATGCACCTTGGTAATTGTTTATTTAAACACTTTGAAATCTTCGTGTCGAAAAATTAAACTGACTCAGAATTTTCTTCCCTACATAAATAATCAATAATTGCAAAGGAAAGAAATTGAAAAAAAAAAGAATTTTCAAATTAGAAAAGAAATATATACATTGAAGATATTCGCTCCGGCTGGGACTCGAACCCAGGCCACTCGCTTGGAAGACCAGCGGTCTAGCCATTAGGCTATCGGAGTTCTGTCGAGCGGAGTCTTACTGCCTGACTGATACTGCCTGACTGACAGACTGACTCACTGACTGACTGATACTGACTGACTGACTCACTGACTGACCGAGACTGACTGACTAACTGCCTGACTGACTGAGACTGGACTGACTGACTGACTGACTGACTAACTGACTGACTGAGACTGACTGACTGACTGCTTGACTCTCTGACTGGCTATTTCACTGACTGACTGAATGACTAAATGACTGACTGACACTGACTGACTGACTGCTTGACTACCTGACTGACTGCTTGACTGACTAACTGACTGGACAGGACTGACCGACTGACTGACTGACAGACTGACTGAATAAGGATGACTGACAGACTGACTGAATAAGGCTGACTGACTGACTGACTGACAGACTGACTGAATAAGGCTGACCGACTGACTGACTGCCTGACTGACTGACTGACTGAATGACTGACTGACTGACTGACCGAGACTGACTGACTGACTGACTGAGACTGGACTGGACTGACTGAGACTGGACTGGACTGACTGACTGACTGACTGACTGAGACTGACTGACTGCTTTAGTGACTAACTGACTGCACAGGACTGACCGACTGACTGACTGACTGACTGCCTGACTGACTGACTGACTGAATGACTGACTGACTGAGACTAAATGACTGACTGCTTGACTGACTGGCTGAAGGACTAACTGACTGACTGAGTGACTGACTGACTGGACTGACTGACTGAGACTGAATGACTGAGTGCTTGACTGATTGACTGTCAGACTGACTGACTGACTTCGCAAAAGGGAAAAATAAAAAAAAAAGAATTATAAAATTAGAAAAAAATATTTGCATTTAAGATTTCCTTTCCGGCCGGGACTCGAACCCAGTACCACGCGCATAGGAAGCCCAACGGTCTAGCCAATATAGGCTATCGGAGCTCTGTCGATC